>NC_133436.1:27038444-27285669 GCF_011762505.2 Arvicanthis niloticus
AATTCAGCTTGGTTATGCTGAGCCAGGCGCTGGAAGCAAAGAAGTATAGAACATCTCCACTGAGCAGCAAGGGGCTGTAGTTGGCACCCAGTACACAGACAGATTGGGTTTGTGAGTCAGTTTCCTGCATCCTGTGGTGTCCAGAGGAAGACCCGCCAGCAGCAGCTGGACCTGTGAACAATGGTCACTTCCTGCAGTCAGTGTGTGTGGGGAAGGACCCCACGGGCCACTCAGGGTTCAGATGGAGCTCTCAGAGTACCTTGGAGTCAGCATCTATAGACTATTTCTTTTGTTTTCCTTAGAATCATTGATGGAGACTTTGCCAGGGTGAGTTTAGCTGTCCATTGTAAGTGAAGAGATTAAATGACCCAGTTGTGCCACAGTGGTTAGAAACTCGAACTAACACTGACTTCATTTTGTCATCTGAAAAAGTGGTGACGTCACAGAAGTGTGACATAGTTCACATTTCTATACTAATACATTTACCCATAACAGTTGTAGGCTAATACATGGGAGCATTGTACATGGGATTTGCTGTTTGATACAGGAATGTTTCATACATATTCACTGATTTGTGTGTGTTCAGCTATGTGGAGAGTTTAGTATCCTAATGTTTAATGTTAATTACAAGCCAGTATATGATTGTTCCACATTTGAGAAGAGAGCATGTGACCAAAAAGGAACAGGGAAGACGAGGTTATTGGTAATGAGCAGAAAGCAGTTAACCTGACCCCAGTGATTCCTGTGCTGTTGATCACGTGAAGAACCACATCTGCTGTGCTGGAAAACACCGGGAGACATCCACAAACACATGGGCTGGCTCTCTGTATCTCGGGGCTGCACTGGACAGGATGAACCGAGACTGCTGACCCTGGGCTGGTTCCTGGTGTGAAATAACGGACAGATAGGGAGGTGTCAGCAGCCGGGCCAGAAAGCTGGGATTGGGTAGTGGCTTCCTGTAGTAACAGGCGCTGGCTGGCTGCCCCAGCTCTCTGACGGTGGCTGCTGAGGAGGTGGGTGGGAGACAGCTGTGCCTAGCACTGCAGGCCACATCGACTCCCAGAACACCAGCCCCTTCACGGAACTGCTGAAGAATGTTCTGCTTGAAAGGTGAGGGGAGTTTGGGAAAACTGTCATTCAAGCCATAGCCACTGCCATTACAATTTGAGGAAGTTTAGTAAGTCTGAAAGTAAAAAAGTCATTGTTGTTGTTCTTTTTTTTTTTTTTCCAAGCAGGAAAAAAAGACCTCCTGCTGGAAAGATGGAATTCTTTCAGACAGAAAGAGTTCTCCGTTTCAGTGTGTTTTGTATGCATTATTCTGTCATAGACGAAAGTGGTTAAAAGTTGAAGATAAAGAGTTTTTTTTCTTTAATAAGTTCCATAATGTAAGCGTTGTTTAGTGTTGTACTGTGATACTGTGAATCCTAGAGGACGCGTTTTTTCTTTTTCATGGTAGGAATCACTCCTGCACAGAATTACAATAGAGCGGGGTGGGGGTGGGGGGGTGGGGCGAGAATTCCATTGCTTCCAGTCTTACTTAGTGCATGTATTCAGAAATTAAACCAGTTTTACTGTAGAAGGCACGTTCTTGTTCTGGCTACATGTGAGTTATGACTTCCTAAGTATTCTAACAGGATGAATAAGTATTTGTGGTGGGTGATTCCTGGGTAATGGATGATTTTCTTTGTTAGACAATTATTTCATCCCTAGAAGATTATGTTTCTTCTAGCTCTTGTCACAATCTCCAGAACTTTGGTTGTGTGGTAATGTGTTTTTCATGAGAGATTGTCGGAATGAGGGAGCTATGATGAGTTTCCTTGGAACTGAAGCAGGCTATGCTCATATCTTTCTGTGTATGTCATTCTGGTGATGCCTCTGCCTCCTAAGTGCTGGGATTAAAGGCATGTGCCACCACTGCCCAACCTTGATTAATTCTCACAATAGAGAGTTGTAATGAATTTCTCAGTAGGCTTAGTCTGAATGAGTTTGAATATTTCTAAAAATTAATTTTTGATGAAGAGGATTATGAACTCTGGTGAAATTGCTTCCTTTAAACTTACTTTTCTTGAGGGGGAAAGGTGTAGGAATTCAACAATATTGTTGAATAAAAGAACATACTATCTTGGTGTGATTGCCACAGTGCAGCTGACATCTTTATGATAGCTCAGAGTTAAGGCTTGTAATTGAACACAGGTGTGAAATTGCCATTGAGTGTGACTTCTAGAACCTCAATGTATTTTTCCTCCTCCCATAACAGCAAATTTACTTTATCAGAGAATTGATCAATATACCATGGACTCAATTTCAGAGTCAACTTGACTATGGCATACTGTGACAACTAAGTACTTTGATGTTGAAGTGTGTGTGTGTGTGTGTGTGTGTGTGTGTGTACATGTAATTTGCCTGAGCAGAGTGAGTAAAGCCCCCTTGGATCTCTAAGCAGCAAACTACTGATAATGTACACTTTTCCAGTGATTTGCAGCCCGCTGGTGTGCAGTCATGCATTGTAGATAGCCACTTGTGTTCCTATTGAGGTAAACCCATGACAAAGTAGGATTAAACACAGGAATATTAAGGATCACTTGTTGATGGCTGGTGTTCTCCCTTTGGAAAGGGCGGTGCTTTCAATAATTGGTTTATTTCTATTGCTAGCTCTTGTCCTGGAGGTATTGAGTATGTGATTGTGATTAACATTGACCTTAAAAGAAACATGATTGCTTTTTTTGTTTTGTTTAAATCATGTTCCTGGTTTTTTGGTAATTGCTAAAAGAAAACATTCTAATCAGATAGCCTCCCTCCCACGGTGATGCAATTTTCCTTTTCGTGAAGCTGTTTTTTTTTTTTTTCCCTTGAAGTCATATTTTCTTGGCTTTCTGTCAATTTTCTGCAAGTAAATGTCTGTATAGAAAAGGTTGCCTTTGCCATTACTATTACTAGAATAGCATACAGTTGTTCTATATCCATGAAACTGGTAGATTCTTTAATAAAGTGAGTCATTGTTTGCTATCACCACTGAAGTATCTCAGTATATCCACCCCACCCAAATTAATTTGTCTGAGCAACATCTGAGCTCCTAGTCTCTGGGGGAGTTCTGCCAAAGCCCCCGTGGTTAACAAATGCACTGTGTAACTAACGTTCCCACATTGTCTGGCCAACGATCCATCAAGGTCCAAGAGGGAAATCTCTAGCTGACTGAACAATATAACTAATAACAAGCTACCGTGTGTTTATCACATAAGTATATTGTCACAGATGACTGTCTTCAAAAACCAGAATTAAATATTTATCACCAAAATCACAAGGGATACCAGTTATCCCTAAGATGGTTAAAAACAGAAATTTATTAACTACAGTACACTAACTTTCATCTTTATAAATATTATTTTTTTAAGTGTGTTTCCTATGTGGGGCATATATTTTAAAAACATTCTAATCCATCACAGACTGATGTCTCATAAACATTCAATCATGCATTCGGTGATGTCACTACAATATCACACACTTGCTCTTTGGACTTCAGCAAAGTCTTGTCCTTGTAGTGCTGGCAGCAGAAAACCCTGCATTAATTTATTAGAGCAGTGTTACAAGCCGGATGTATGAAATCAAGGTATATTGCCTTGGCATGTAAGCACTTCCACCCATTTGAAATGTTCTCTGTGGGAGAGAAGAGAAGGGGGATCATAGTACTCAAGAAGCTAAGGGAACTTTCAGGGCTTAGGAAGCTCAGAAAACAGATTTGGGCAGGTGAGGTGGCTCAGTTGGTGAAGTGCTTACCTTGCAAATGTGAGGTGTCCTGGGTTTGGATTCCTGGAACCTTTTTAAATCTGAAGGCTGTACTGCAAGTCCTCCAAGGGCATGATGAGGGTGGGTGGCTTGAAACAGGAGAATCCCTGGAAGTTTACAGGCAAGCTAGTCTGTCTCATGTAGCAACAATAATAAGAGCATTCTGTCTCAAGAAAGGTGAAAAGCACAGACTGGCAGCTGAGGTTGTCCTTTGATCTCCACATACACTTTGCATGTCCTCACATTCACACATTCACACATTCAAACATGCTCTTTCATCATATACACATAAATTACAAGGTTCAGAAGGCCTCTCCTGAAGGGTGTGTGTGTGTGTGTGTGTGTGTGTGTGTGCCTGTGCATTAAGCAAGCCTGTGGTGTGTGTGTGTGTGTGTGTGTGTGTGTGTGTGTGTGTGTGTGTAGCTATTAATGGGGAAGAGGAGACTCCCTGGTGGAGTTGCCTGCAAGGCAAACTGAGCAGAAAGCTTTTGTGAACTGTCGCCCATGCTGAAATGGACTTTTCGGTGATGCAGCTAGTTTAGAGTCACTATGCTCCTGTAAGCAGTCTCAGTAACGTCACCAGTCCACCAAGTTAGACTTGGGTAGAATTACTTCTTTGCTTAGTCATCAGTGCCCTTTCTGGACTGAATGTGAGCATCTAGCCAATAAAACACGTAACATGGTTCTAGGAGAGAATCTTTTCCTGACTGGTGGACCTGAATATTCCATTTATTGTAACAGCATCCCACCAGATTCTGCCTGTTTTCAAGAGTTCTTCTCTGTGCAGTACTTGGTTGTTTTTGTGTTGGGTGGATGTCAGTTAATTAGGACCTACTCTAATCTCACGTCTAGCCTCATTTTTGCCGAATATACCTGCAAGAACCTGTTTCCAGATAAAGTCCTGCTTTGAAGTTCTGGTAGATGTAGATTCTGGGAGGGCCCCATAGAAGCATAAACTCTGTAACCTGAGGCTGCTTTATAAGAGATGCAAGTTGTTTGCTGTGATTGCCCAACACAGCTGCTTGAGGATGCTTTTGAAACCCGACAATGCATGTTTAAGGCCAGTTTGTACATAGATGGATTGGAGATCTACTCAAGTTCGGCCATGCAAAACAAAAAAAGTTGGCTCTTTAGTTCCATTGCACGATTCTGTTTCCTTCATGAACCTTTTCCTGTAGAGAAGGGGCAAAACAAAACAACAAAACTGAACTTACGTTCACTGCAGTCAGCTCAGTGCAAGCCAAACTTTAAGCAGTTGCATTAGATAGCCCAGGCTGTTGGATGATTCACCTTTCACAGTTCTCTTGATTATGTTATTCTGGAGTTACAAAAGTAAGACAATATGTTAAAAATGATGTTGATTTGGGAAGGATAAATGCAGACATTGCTACGGCCTAAAATCAATTTAGTATTTAAGGTGTACTGTGGGCCTTAAGTAGTTGAATCTTATATTTGCTTTTCCCTATTTAAAACAGGGATTTGAAGGCAGGGGTTGATGTGGGGCTCCGTTCTTTTTCTTCTCAGCATTATTGTCTTCCAAGATCTAGAAAGCTAGTTTGATGGAGTGGGAAAGTTGTGAGCTCTGTAGTTCTGCAGTTGGGTGTGTCCCAGCTGCCTGCATGCTCCACATGATAGAGTCTTGCCTGTCCTCTTTTCTGCTTCACAAGTTACGGATTTAGGAAAGCCTCTGGTTGTCTAATAATAGCAAAGAGTTATGTTAGAGAGCAAGAGAATGGTCGTGAACCATTTCAGGCATGTGCTGCTGCTCCTTCAAGGGTAGCAGCTCTTGCTGAAAACGGCTCCTATTCCATCTTATACGCAATCTCTGGGATGAAGTACAGAACCCTTTCCAGTTGTCTTGTGTATGTTGTGTATGCAGAAGAATTCCTTAGATTTTTTTCTTGGCAGCATTTAGAAATCAATGTCAGGAATCAGAAACAGATTTGTTTTTTTTCTATGCTGGAACAAGTGCATTTTTCAAGTGTGCTAACAAGCAGCCATTTGCTTTGGAAGGTCCCTCGCCAACCCCCACTCCTTTGTTTGAGACTGTCTCACTGTGATGGCCTGAAATTCACATTCTTTCTGCCCTGCCTCCTCCCTAGGGTTGGGATTTTAGGTGAGTACCATACCCAGCCCTTTCTTCAATCCCATAATGAGCCATCAAGCAGGCATTAAGCAAAGTGCCTGTTGTTTTTCTTCATTGATTCTTAGAATCATTTGAAGGCAGGAAAAGCAAATCAACACTGGGTATATCACTTCTGTGGAATTCTGGGCATTTTACTGTCACAGATTCAAAGTTTGGCTGTTGTGTGAATTAGGAGTGTCTTTGGATGCTTTAGACCATCTCTCTTAAAGTGTCTCTCATTCCTTCACTCATTTAAAAACTGCCTATGATTGGCAGCCAATAATCTGTGGCTACCAAGGGGAATTCTTTACACCTGCAATTTAAATTAGTACTTTTAATAAATGCTCTTGTATAATCTCACATTTCTAAAACTGGAGAGAAGCTGGTAACTCACGAAGAGCTGTATCTGTTGTTACTGTGTTGGTTACAGGGCAAGCTTAGTCCTTTCTAAGCAGAATGTGCTATGGGATCATCTAAGAGGTGCTACCCACGGGGTTGAGAGAGTAGTTGCTGGTTTTGCTGCACAGAGTGAGCATCTGTAGCTCCTGCTCTGTGCAAAGATAAAGCTGTGGATCTTTTGGGGGAAGCAAAGCAAGTGGCTTTAGTTACTGAAAGCCTTGGCGAAGATGAGCCCTGCCTTCTTCACTGTGTAGAGTAGGAGGACCCTGAGTTAACTCTTAGTTCCTCTTTCTTTGCCATGGAATTATAGATGTGTGCTGGCTCACCCAGCCAATGTTTGCCACACCAGGTATAGAACTTAGGACCCTGGGAATGCTGAGCAGACATCTGATCAAGAAAGCTATATTCGCATCTCTATGTTAACCTGTGCTTGTTTTGTTTCTTTGCTGATTTTCATGTCTCTGTGATGTTTTTTGAATTCCTTTCTTAGCTGTTTTTCTCTCTTACTGTCTATTATTTTTCTTGTTGCTTTGACAAAATACTGGAGAAGAGCCACTTTTTGGCTTGTAGTTTAAAAAGGGATATGGAAAAGGTGCAGAGGAAGGTGGTTAGTTGGATAGTTTCTACTGTCAGGAAGTACAGAGTAGACCAGAAAGTGGGACCTTGCTATAAAACCTTAAGATCTGCCTCCAAATGACCTGCGTGCTTCAGTGAGGTCCCTCCTCCTAACAGTTGCACAGCCTTCCAAAGCAGTTCCATCAGCTGGGGACTTACGTGCTCAAACATAAGAAGAGCTACAGACATTACATATCCACATGACCACACAGACAGAGGTGCTCCGTTATACCTATGTCCTGCTGGATCTGCCCTACTACAAAAACATGATTAGTAGTCTAAGCACGCCTCAGGAGAGGTGCTAGGAGAGAGGCTAAGGTGATTCGAGCAATGTGATCAAACATCATATACTATGGCTGTGGGCTGGGCAGAAAGGTATTCAGGGATATGTCGTGTAGCATTCTAAACAGCGTTACTTAAACAGAATTAATGCAGACAACAGTCTAAAAGTCTTTATTGCTTTGGCATAGTTAAACAGTTTGGCAAGATGTGGTCTTGAGGGTGTAAGGAATAGGTGTACACTGAAAGGTGTAAATTTTATAAGATTATATATAGTGATTAAAATTAAGATCTATGTGTTGTAAGTTGGCTGCACCCAACAAGAAACTGTCTGGTGTGATGTCACCTTCTGCCAGTGGCTACCTATCATTATCAGTTTTTATTAGCCTAGGTTGAGTTTAGACTTTTTCCTTGATGTCTCTTACTACTAAAATATGGTTAATCTCAAGATAAATCAAAACAAAAGGATGAGCTAGTTCAGCATTGGGTTGAATAGGAGGGTAGGTGGGTGCTGGGGAGAAAGAAATGGGAGTGTTCGTGGCCGTGTTTTCTTTTGAGTACTTTCTATGGAAAAGACCTGAACCTACCAGTGAGCTGTTAGGAACGGTTAATTGTAATGTCATGGACCTGTATTTATATTTATGCAGGCATTCGTTTTCCTAAAGACTCCATACTTGTTCCAGTGGAAAACTGCAAGGCAGAGCTGTGGGAAACAATAGGGTCTCTTACTATTTCATTTCTCTGAGCTTTGTTTGTTGCCACACAGACTTTTAAACCAAAGCTGTAACAACCAAATCTTGGTGTGGCGGCTCAAGCCTGTAATCTTGGCCCTGGGGAGCTTGAGCCAGGAAGATTGTGTAGATTCTGTGAGGGCTCTGAGTTGCACAGTGAGTTCCAGGCCAGCCTGAAGGAGCCAGGCCCAAACAGTAAAGTTGTGACAGGTGATTATTTGGAGGACAGGAGGAAGCAGGAGGAGTTGGGGCCTGAGGGGTCGTCTTGAGAGAAGGTGTAGGGTGGAGAACAGCATCCCGGGAGCCAGACTGGCACCGCTTAGGAAGAGAGGTGGTGACTAGAGAGCCTGGATTACATTAGAAGCAGAGAATAGTGACTTTTCTGTATCCTGACACTTTTAGAAAATTAGAAAAGGGACCCAGCAGGTGCTGATAACAGCTGAAGGTGCGACAGAAGAAAATGGAGCATGTGGAAACACACACCTAGTACCCAGGGACAGTGACACTTCATTTCCCCTTACAAAGCCATATCCTACCAGGTTACATTTTATTTTCTCTGAGCAGACTTTTGTCTAATTTTAACTGGACAAAAGACATTCTGGTTCATCCTTTCTAGATACATAGCAGAATATCTAATGTTTCATGCAAAAAAAAAAGCCCAATATTATCCTAGGAGAGCTCATTTATATATCTAGATTTATTATCCAGAACATGTTGTCATTCTTGAAACACATTCATCAAGTTTAACACAAACATTTTGATAAAATGTTGGATATGAAATGCTAATTTACTGATATTGATGAACCGTTACCAGGTGCTAAGCACCATCTCTCCCTTCTTTAGGAACGACTTCTGACTCATTGCTGATTCGCTGGCTCCAGCCCCTGGCCCTAAGACTTCTGACTGTTTTCTTGTCCACCGTAGAGGTGTTTTTCCTTCCCCAAGATTGACTTTGGAGCAAAGTAAAGAAAGAGTCTTTTAAAAAGAGTTTCTTGCTAATCATAACCCAGCTATCTTAAAATGATTAACATCCATTAGCAAAGAATCATCAGGAAATCTCAAGCCTATCAGATGAGGGAAAAGCTCCTAAGCCACAATCTATCAATATAACACTGAAGATGCAATAATAGTTTATATAGACACTGGGCATTTTTGTATAAAGTATACAATAGTTTTATTTAAGCTTGGTTTAGATATTCTAAAGAGTTGTTGATTAGACCCACTTGGACTTGTGAAAATGAAGACTGTTTTGTGACATCTTGTGCAAATCTGGTGTTTCCATTGCAGCATATTTAGACTGGCCTTTACAAAGTTTTCTGGACTCTGAATTGTATAAATACATCCAGATGAAGAAAAAGTCTCACAAGTTGACTGTCCTGAGTGTTAAAGTAGAACAATACTGTGAAATTCATGTAAGCTGGAAGAGTCTCCTGCTGGTTCTCTTACTGCTCCAAAGGAAGTGCTTGCTGCCACAGCAACTGAAACAAAACCTTTCATTTTTGGAAATGTTTCCTGGCAGAACAAATACTTGATAAAAATTTAAAGCGAGGTTTGGAACACTCAGATGGTGCCTTGTATAAAAAGTGTTTTATTTTATTTTTTACAAAATCTCTCCACAGCCAGAAGAGAGGAATGTGCGGGTGGATAGTTTAATTCTCACCTATAGAGTCTGAGTGCTGTGCTGAGGGATTGCTAATGAGCTCTTTTTGACCTAGGGGTTATTTTCTGAATTGCTTCTGTTGATAGCTGTCAGCCTGCCTTGCGTTTGAGAAAAATGGCCAGTGAGCTTTCATGTTAGCAAATCACAATATATGTTTAAAACAGTAGGTTGAACATTCTCAACAGAAAACCACAAGTCTGACATGCTTATAGATCCAAAACAGTGCTGTAAGTGGAAAATTCCACACGTCATCATTGGCTTGGCTATAGTCAAAAACACTGGTGGCACCCAAAATTCTATACTATTATTTTTAGGGTACGTATATACAGGTATACATGAACAGCTGAGTTTTTTGCTTAGATTTGGGACACATCCCAGGATGTCTCATTTCTTACTATACCACCAGCCCTGGCCTTCAAAAGTTAAAAATCAAATCAAATCAAATCAAATCAAATCAAATCAAATCAAATCAAATCTGAGCTGCTTTTGATCCTAAACATCTTGGGACCAAAACTGTCACATACATGAAGAGATGACATTATGTGTTTGTGTGTCTCTCTCTCTCTCTAAAATCACAGCATCTATACATTCTGTAAGGGTTGGATACCAATGACCAACTTTTGATAACTTCCAGCAAGTCATATAAAATATCAGTTTGATATTTGTCATTAGTTTTAGGGTTGAGCTGGCAAGGCCAGTCCCTCTTGTGTTAGCAGTCCCATGCCTGTGATGCTAAACACATTGTCTTTTCTGCCTCCTGAGATAGAGGTGTTGCTGGGGCAAATAGTATTGGTCTTTTTCTCCTTTTCTGTCTTAGGATAACAATCTTCCTGAGGATAGGGTGTCATAGTTGTTTCCTAGAGCTCACTTTTCTCCATGAAACTGTAGAATGGATCCAGTGTTGGAATGTGTTATTTGAAAAAAGATAGGCTTTCTATTAGATGGGAGGAGGCTGGCCCCTGAAATAAATGGGGTTACTTTGGTATGTAATGTGCCCAAGAATTCTCCGGCCTACTCATTTGATGGGATTCTTTTCTTTAATGTTTCCCCTTTCAGTTTTGGAAAGTGACTTTTAGGTTCTGTGCCTCATAATAAACAGCCAGCTGCCTTGACCTCAAGTCAAAAACCTTGAGTGGGCGAGACTGTATAGACGCTCTGCAGAGAAATAAGGGGCGAGCTGTCCTTGCCGGAGGGGCGTGTTCATGGTGTGTCAAGTTAAGAATTTTCTAGTCTAGATGGAGAGTCCTGTGGTTAGATAATCCAGTATTTCATGTGACTCCAAAGTTTGTGTCTGCAGTCTACACTCCTGTGAAGCTTCCAGTGTAGATACCCAGCCAACTCCTCCATGTAGCTACCTCTTTTCACTCATGGTAAAGGCTTTTGTCAGCCAGTTCTCTTTGACAGTGCCAGTCACAGACCAAAGCTAAGCCATAGGTGGACTGCAGTGCTTTCTACTTCAGAACTTGTCTGCATCTGATTCTAAAGTATGTAGGAAAAGAAAAAGGGCTTTCTGCCAGAACTGCAGTCCCAAGTGAGCCATGTTCTTATCCTGTGCTCGTGGAAGGTATGTCTTTAAAGTGACTTCATATTTTCCCAAAATGTGAGAGGACAAAAAAAAAAAAAAATTACTCCATTCCATCTCGTTTTATCGTAATGTAGCAGTCTAAATGCTAAATGCAGCTACAGAGATTTCCCTTTGGGCTTTATTAACTTAAGTTTAAATAGAATTCCTGTTGGAATCTTGAAAATTTAATTCTAGTGGCTTTATTGATGGTGATCCAGTTAGGACAAATAGTTAGGGGTGTGTGTGTGTGTGTGTGTGTGTGTGTGTGTGTGTGTGTGTATCTAAATTGGAAAGCAAGCTTTTAAATGCGTAACAGCTCAGATAGGTTTAGGCATGGCCATTAGGTTGAGGTTGGTTTGTGGTCAGATGACAAAAGTCCTCTCGTGTTCAGGACAGGACATTATGACTTTTTCTTCACTAGCAGCATTTAGATGGAGGGCAGGCTCCACCCTGACTCACAGAATAGGATTCATGTGTTCTTTGGGACGGAGACTACTTTATGTTGTATAGAGGTGCTGAGGAGCTTCAGTTTCTCTAGCAGGGTTTGAGTAGGTCCCTCCAGGGCTTAGCTCATTAAATGAACCAAGAAAGGTCTCTGTGGATACTTGCCCATTAAAGGAATGGCATATTTAAAAGGATATTAACCATTGCTTTCTGTGAACATAACTTTTTTGAAGATAGTGTAAAATATAAAAAAGCAGGCTAACTATTCTCAAAGGGACTAAAAGTATGCAAAACACTAAGTAAAACAAGCACTGTCATTTTTCTGAATCTTTTGTTGTTATTGTTGTTTTGTGAGTTTTATTTCTACAACAACCCAGTAGAAAAACCTAGTGAAGCCTGGAATAGTGGCATACAAATGTAATCCCAGGGCTTAGGAGGTAGAGGTAGAGGAGAAAGAGTTTTGTCATCCTTGGCTATGTAGGGAGGTTAAGGCCAGCTTTGGCTGCAGGAGAACCTGGAGGGAGGGAAGAAGTGAGGGGTAGAGGGGGAGACAGAGAAGCAAATTAATCACTAATTACTGGAATCATAGTTATAGGAAGAAGAGCTGATAAGAGAGTCAAAGGAAGAAAGATTAATATGTTTACAGGAATTCTGGTGTTTGAGCAAAGGAACCTAGGCTTTGTGGTGATGAAGGAGGTGTGACCCAGGTCTGCACTTGGTCTTTGAAGTACCTATTTAATGAATAAGCAATTGATCAGAGTGAGGGAAATAGTTTGTAGAAATATGGGGTTATTTTCTCATGAAATAATCACTTAAATATGAAATATTTTCATAGCTGCTTATTATGCAGGACGGATAGCAAAGAGGTGTTCTTTTTATATCTAGTGCCTGGGTGCTTAGTTGTAGCAGATGCCTTATTCTTCTTCTTTCCCCCTCTCCTGTGGATATTAAAAATTATAGGAACATTAGGCTTCTGATGTACGTTATGTTTATAGCTTTTGTCTTAAAACTATATCTATATTTTAATCCCCAGTTGAGATCTTACTTAGTCATGAGAGGCTTTCCATTTGTCATCATGATATACTTCTATATCCTAGCATTCAGAGGTAGAGGAAGATTATGAGTTCAAGGCCACCTGGGTACATAGGAAAGCCTTCTCTCTCTCTCTCTCTCTCTCTCTCTCTCTCTCTCTCTCTCTCTCTCTCTCCCTCTCTCTCTGTGTGTGTGTGTGCACCCCTCCTCAAACATTAAAGATGAGCCTAAGAGCTTCCCTGATATTATACACCATTAAGAATTTTTCATGTGATGCAGAAGACCTTTAACCTAAGAATCAGAGAATGCTTCAGATCGTGGGTCTAGCTTACTGATGTTGAAGAACCACTCATAGCTGAATCTCTCTTCTACTAAATATAGATTACTGTCCTGCCTACCCGATGGAATGATTTTTATGGGATATAAAAAGAGATAAGATGCCTAGAAACTGACTGGAGACTAGGAATCTTGTCTCCTCTTCTATTCCCTGCTAATGCTACCTCATTTATATACAGAATCCATGTCTCCCTTCATTCTGCAAGTTACCACTGCTTAGGTTGTGATTATCAGCCCATGTCTTTGTTGCTGAACAGAGATTACTTATTCACAGTCTAGATTTATTACCTAGATCCTGCAGAGTCCCTTCTAATGGGAATACCAGAACACATTGTATTTCTTTTCTGGTTGAAAGTCTTCAGTTCTTAACTACTACTACCCCACATCCTTCAGGATAAAGTAGGAGTTTATCCATGACATGGAGAGGTTTTCCTGGGCAGGTGCTAGCTCATTTTCCCTCCAGTCCCCCAAATCTACTAACCTCTTTCCTTGTCCCTGTTCTCCTTTTTACCTTTCTTTTGTGTCTCGTGACCCTGTGTCTAGAATGACCTTGGCATTTTGATGGGGCTTAGAGGACTCACTTCAAATGGTTTCTCCTCATGGAGGCTCTCTATAACATTAATTATCCCTTTCTCTTCTGCTGTCTCCTTGTGACAGTCCTTAAGAACCTAGAATGGCAGGATCTCTGAATTTCTCACTAGGCTCAGTGCCAATATTCATGTGAATATTGGCTGAATCAATTCATTATTAATTGAAAAAATCATTAAAAGTATAAAGGAGAATGTTGGCATGTCACCTGGCTTAGTATTAGAAGCAAAATAGAAAGCATTAGCCAACGTCCTCACAGACGTTCCTGCTATCACACCAGCAAAGCCATCACTATTTACTCTCTCTGTTCTTTGTAAATAATTTTTTGTGAAGTAAAGATTAACAAAGACTCTCAAGTCAGATCATGTATTTGGGATAGAAGATTCTAGGCCAGAAAGGAAAAAAAAATCCTAAAATTATTGGAATTTTTTTTTTCTTGAAAAATTTTGTTTGGGATGTAGCCATAAAATTCTGTAAGTAAATTAGTATAGATACTACCATCCAGATTAAGGTGTTCAAGACTAAGTGTGTAAGATTTATTATTACCCAGATGATAAATCATTGAATGGTTGACTAATATCCTAGTGCAGTCTCTTGTAAGAAACTTTCATAGACTGGTTGATTAACTAACAACTATCGCTTGTGGTTCTGTACGGTGGAAGTCTGAAATCGGGTGTGAGGGTCTCCAGATCATTTTTAAGGGCTGTGGGCTGCAACCTCTTTACATCCACATAAGTGAGAGAACTCTCAGAGGCTCTGTTTATGAAGGCTCTACCCTCTGACCTAACCTCCCCCTAATTTGGTCACTTTAGGGATTAAGGTTTCAACATGGGAATTTGGGAGGAGACAGGCTTTGATTCCATTTCCATCTGTAACTAACTTGTTAAATCAGATGATCTGTATGTATCCTCTTGGGTTGATGAATATGAGTAACAGAATATCTTTTATTCCACTGTGTCTGTTGCAATGGGTAACAGTTCTGGCCGCCATGATCTTTGTCTTTTGGTATCATACCTTGTTAGTGTGTTATACTATATGGTGAAAAGAGACTTTGCAGATGTAAGTAAGAGCAACTTTACAAGCAAGTGATCAGCCTGGACTGTCCAGGCTGACCTGATATAGTCACAGGAACATTTAAAAAGTAGAGCTACCTCTGGCTGATGGCATAAGGGGAAGTTTAGAGATTGAGTATGAGAGTCAGTGTGCTGGTGCTTGAAGGAACTGGGCATGAGAAGTCATGGTATGGGTTCTGATATCAAGCTGAATACACAATGGGATAGCTCCTTTTTCATGGTTCCCAGGTTGAAGCCCATCCTTCCCACTCCTTGTTTTAGGCCTATGAGACTTCCCATGATCCCAGCCAACCTGGTGTATTTCTACCTTACCAGAATGTGGATGATTAAAGGGATATTATTTCAAGGTACCAAACTCATAGTAATTTGGTATTAGAGTATGTGGCTTTCATAAAGTCAGCACTGATTGGGAATAGCCTTTCGTAGAGGCGGTAAAAAAATGAATACACCAAGTAAACAATAAATGAGATCAGAGATTGTCTGTACTCAAACCCTTCTGTTAGGAAGATCTGACTTCCACAAGGCCTTAATATTGAATCTTAATAATGAATTATATTATTCAAAAATTGAATGTTCTTTCTGACACCTGTGTGAGGCCCTTATTTCTGGCAGATCCAAGATCTTTCCATAACTTTTGAAACATCAAGGCACACTCCTGAGCATGTCTTGGACCTCTGAGGGTTTCTATGAAAAAAGCAACCAAAGACACCATTTGCTATAATTTGCCAACTTTGTTCAGGAAAGTTAACAATAATAAATCAAAGGAGTGGAGATTGTTTTTGGTGGTGGAATATCAAAGGCTCATTCTCAATATCTCCAAATGTTCTGTTGAAGCATATTTGAGATGTTTACTTCTTTGCAGTACTGTTTTTCTTATATTGCTCTCTGAGAGCCAGGCTTTTTTTTGTCAAAGGCCCCCTTTCAAACCCCAAATGCTTCAAACATACTAATCTTTTGTCAATCAGACACACATTTGATTTTTACCTCCCTTTAGAAACATTAACAGAACTTTCTTACTGAAGCATTAGAAGCCATTCATTTACATTGTTATAAACAGGATAGGCCAAATCTTTGGCAGCCGGTGACTCAAGCACCAGCACACTGGCTTAGTATCAAAGTGAAGAACAGTTACGTCTGTGTCAGATGGCGACAGCAGTTAGACATAAATAGAGTTCATAATTCCCAATCACAGTCTCACCTCTGTAGAAGTCAGGCGACTCCTGCATTCATTTTAAAGGGAGTGATCAGGAATGATTCCCTTTAAAACACCAGATAACACAATTGTAGGAACCCCATTTTTTCTCTTTTTTTTTTTTTCATTTTTTTATTGGATATTTTATTTACACTTCAGATGCCATCCCCTTTCCCATTCCCCCCTTAGAAAACCTCTATCCCATTCCCCGTTTTCCTTTTTGCATTTATACACTTTTTAAAAAATGTTAATCAAAGGCTTTATAAGTTTGGTAATGCTCAATCAGAGGTGTAACCCACTACCCAACCTAGATATATCAACTATCTTTGACTGGTGGAGATACATAAACATCTGCCTCCTTGTCCCTCCCCCCCCCATCTTTCTCTCTCTTTCTCTCTCTCATCACCTAGCTTCTCCTCTCCTTCGTCTCCTCCTCTTCTTACTCCTTCTCTTCCTCTCAGTACTCCTCCCACCTTAGCTCCTCCTACATATCACCCTTCCTGTTAAAATAAAACTTTTCTCTCAAAATACAATTAGAACATAATTATGCCAATTTGTACCAGTGAGGTACAAGATAGTCCTAATACCCAGTCCATCATTTTGTTGGCTAACCAGAACCTCTGTCATCTATCCTAACTAAAACACTTAGTTCTGAACCTGGCTTTTTCCTTGGCTTTAGAATGAATGTCAGCTGAAGACCATCCACTCAAATCTTTTCTCTCAAGGTAAATTGAGAGAGATTGAGATTGGCTATGAGACTATAAGTTTTCAACCCCATCAGAAATCCAGAATGACTGAGTTAACTATAATTGTGGGAAGCACAAAGCATAGCTTCTAAAACTTAGCCAATTTATAGAGACCTCTGAACACCTGGACACTCCCTATACTACAAAACGTTGGAGCCTCTGTTCTTCTGCCTTCTGACCCAGGATCATCTGACAGACCTAGTGATGCAGAATTATTAAGGGCTGATTACTCTGTCTAGGCAGATATAATCAGTCGACTATTCTGCAAGTGTGTCCTTTTCTGGACAGTAATTTGTCTGTAGATGGAAAGAGGCAATTCTTGTCTAGTGGCTGTCTCACCACAACTGGAGTAACTCCAAAGATGCTCAATTTCTTCTTAGAATTCAATACAGGAAGTTGTCAGGAGCAGACAGGTCTCTAATCAAAATGAACATTAATACAGAAATGTTTGTCACATCAATTCTGTGGACTTCTGACGTTTTGAAAACCAACTATCCATGTAAGGTAATCTGGACTGTTGTCTGTTAACTCCTCTCAGCTATTTCTAAATAAAACATAGAAAACACCCTAACATTAAACTCCAAGCCATGAATTTGCTATAGTCCCTTAACTCACAGGCTGACCATCTCGAATCTGTTAAAAAAGTTAAAGAAGGACTGGGTCTAAGCCTTGTATTCCTAAATGTGTTATACTGGTACAATGCCTATGAGAGTAACAATATTCATCTCACTTTTATAAGAAGCTTGTACCAATGAAAACCTTAAAATTTGTAATCAAAGTAAATTGGTGCTATTTAAGAAATTATATCTTCATCTTGATAATAATTGTACAGATTTCTACCAATAGGTTATGGCTATGCAATAAATCCTAGCTAATCCTCTCTATTCCTACAAAACCACTACTTTTCCCTAGAAAGACAGCCCAATGTTTACCACCTTAGTCCCCAAGCCCAGGGAATAGGGGCACTGACTCTTCATTAGCTTCTTCAAGCTGATTATGGGTGTTGAGATATTGGAAGAGGAGTGGGGGGAAGAGTAAATTGATAAGCCTCTGATGCTGTGTCTTCACTGCATCCAGATGGAATTCCAGGACCTCAGAGGTTTGAGCAGGTCTACCCAGCTTGCTTGATGAGTAGATGCACCAAGGCTGATTAATCTGCAATATACAATTCTCAAAACAAATTTTAGTATCAAGATAATTTTTTTAAGAGGGCTGATATTTTATTAAGGATGTTAGTTCTAACAGCTTTTCTTCCCCCCCACCTTTTATTGGATATATTTACCTTTCAAATTTTATCCCCTTACCGCATTCCCCCAACCACCCAGGAAACCCTTATCCCATCCCCCTTCCTCCTGCTTCTATGAAGATTCTATGCTTCTACTCCCACTTCCCCTCCCACCCTTAAATTCCCCCCCCCCCTCAGTGTTCAGCCTTCATGGGACCTAAGATCTCCTCTCTCCCCTATGCCCAACACGGCCATCCTCCCCTACATATACAGCTGGAGTCATGTGTCTCTCCATATGTGCTCCTAGGCTGGTGGTTTAGACCCTGGGGAGCTCTGGCTGGTTGGTATTGTTGCTCTCCTCATGGGGCCACCAACCCTTTGGGCTCCTTCAGTTTACTCTCTAACGTCTCCATTGGGAACCTTTGATCAGACTAATGGTTAGCTGCG
Organism: Arvicanthis niloticus; assembly: GCF_011762505.2. NCBI lineage: Eukaryota > Metazoa > Chordata > Mammalia > Rodentia > Muridae > Arvicanthis > Arvicanthis niloticus. The sequence continues at coordinate 27,056,684 of NC_133436.1, forward strand.
AGTATCTGCCTCTGGGTATGTCAGACTCTAGGGGACCTCTAAGGAGACAGCCTTATCAGGCTGCTGTCAGCTTTCCCTTCCTGTCATCCATATCAGCGTCTATTTTTGGTGACTGCACATGGAATGAATACCCAGGTGGAATGGTCTCCATACAACCTCTCCTTCAGATTCTGTCCCACACTTTGTCTCCATATTTGCTCCCTTGGGTGTTTAGTTACTCCTTCTAAGAAAGCCCTAGGCATCCACACTTGTTCTTCCTTCTCCATGAGCTTCATGTCGTCTGTTAGTTGAATCTTTGTTGTTTCAAACTTTTGGGCTAATCTCCGCTTATCAGTGAGTAAATACCATGTGTGTTCTTTTGTGATTGGGTTATCTCACTCAGGATGATATTTTCTAGTCCCATCCATTTACCTAAGAATTTCTCAAATTCATTATTTTTAATAGCTGAGTAATACTCCATTGTGTAAATGTACCACATTTTTTGTATCCATTCCTCTGTTGAAGGGCATCTGGGTTCTTTCCAGCTTCTGGCTATTATAAATAAGGCTGCTATGAACATAGTAGAGCATATGTCTTTGTTATATGTTGGGGCATTTTCTGGGTATATACCCAGGAGTGGTATAGCTATGTAGTGCTATGTCCAATTTTCTGAGGAACCGCCAGACTGACTTCCAGAGTGCTTGTATCAGCTTGCAACCCCACCAACAATGAAAGAGTGGTAGGAACCCCATTTGAATAACGAGTCCGTGAATAGACATTTAAGACAGGCCGTTGAGTACACCAAGGTTATGATAATATGCGTGTTGTATTTTTTTGCTCGTTGTTTTACATGTGTAATGAATTAGAAAACTAATCCTTACTTTTGAAACGAACTTATTATAGAGGGAGTGTGTGTGCGCTCGTGGCTGAGATTGAACCCAGGACCTTGTGACAAGCCTGTGTCCCATCACTTAGTTTCAGCCCCATTCTGAAATGCTCCTGCACATAAGTTTGTCTTTTAGGTAGTGTATGCATCTTCCCGATTTCCAAAGCCACCTCTATCTTAGCAGAATTATTTATTTGTCCCCCACAGAAGCCCTGATTTAGAGTAAATCATGCCTGCTTAGAGTAAAGATTTAGAGTAAAAATGCCATGCATTTTGATTTGACGGCACATTGGCTAGTATTTGTCATTCTAGTTTCTTTCTTGTTCAGCACTTGGCACTCTTGATAACACAGATCCGCTGTGAGTTTTCCACCTTCAAAAGACCATTTCATCTTTTCTTCTGAATAAAAACCTGCATATTCTTTCTTCTAGTCTGCCACCCTCCTTTATTTCGCTAGTACTAGAATGACTCTCTGAATATCAGGGATATATTTAAAAAGTAATGTAAGACATAAAGTCTTGGTATTTAGGGCTTATCATGTAATCATCTGGAATTATATTTACTTACCCAGCCTTATAATTATGTCAAAATAGCTTGTTTTCTCTGCATAATTATCACATCTGAGTCTCATGTGTATAATTCACTAGTTTCTACTAGATTTGAAAATGCCCACTGGAACGGAGCCCGTGGACTTCAGAGTCTGTAGGAGGGGTAGGGATGGGGCGAGGAGTGGGGTTTCTAACCACTGATAATTTCAGCTCAGTCACTGGAAGTACATGGCAGGGGGACAAGTCATTTAACTTCCTGGGGTTCCGTGCTTTTCTTCTCTTAAATGGGTGGTTCCTAGCCCCTAAGAGCCTTATGCACTTTCAGTGGGGTAATGCCTGCACAGTTTGCCTGGAGCTTGGTTACACCCAGCAATTGTTAACTGCTAGTTTTCTTGCTGTTCTATATGTGTTAAATGCTGCATGGATCCTGGACATCTGACAATATTTGTCACACTGCAGTGCCAAAGAGCCTCTTTTCACCTTGGGTTTTCAGTTTCCTCAGTGGATTGGCATGGACCAGACCCCTTTCTCTAGACTGTTCATATGTAAATGCACCCACAAATGCCAGGACAAGGGAATCCTGCCTCTCTGACTTGCCATTCTTCTTCAGCTATGAATTCAGCCCTTATTCACTGTGTAAATGAGGCTGCTGCCAGCGTCAGGAGCTGTGTTACATTCTTTTGTCATTTTCGATTCTAAATAAAAAGAACCTCTCCCCTTTCACTTTTGCCTTCCCTGGGTTAGATACCTAGAAGTTCTGAATGTATGCAAACTACCACCTAACTGCTGAGCTTAGGTGTCTACTGGTGGGTTCTTCCTTCTGTGTCTACATGCAGTTAACAAAATACAGAACTACAAAAGATGCTCTTATTGGTACAGAATCAAGCCCCCAACTCCAGTCTTAACCGTCTGTGTCAACAGGTTAAGGAGGGGAGGCTAAAGGGCCTCCCCAGGGATTTCCATGTTGCTTATACAGCTGGCTCGACTTGCTTTCTTGTTTAAACACTACAAAGCAAAGACAAAGAAGCTAATGTTAGACACATGACAGGGTGTAGTCCTTTAAAGCCTATCTTCAAGTATCAAGCAGCAGGAGAGATGCCGGCGGAATTTTAAAAGCTAACAAGAATAACAGAGATGTATCCATGCCCCCAGGTTGGGGTTTTGCTTGACTTACAACCATGTGTCAGTTTATTTTAAAATTTGTTATTATACGAGTTAAAAATAGAAGGAAAAGGACGTACTTAAATACAAAAGCACTTAGAAATGGCGATAGAAAATTTCATTTCAAAACTAATGGCAGGTGGTTCAAAGTGCAGTTTCAAATGATAACAAAGGGCTAAAACATAAGGTCTCATCTTGGGGAAAAATATAAAGGAACCTAGCTCTTGGGGAGAGGGAGTTTATACTAAAAATAGAGGTGAAATGTCAACTCATTGATACTTGTTTTATTTATTTGAAGGTTTTCTTGGTAGAAGAGAGTATAGGAGAATGACCCTAGTGAAAGAGAAGAAGATTGAGAGTGTATGTGGAAAAATATATCTTACAATAACTTTAGAGTGTATTTACATCTTAATTTTCATGATGGTAATCATAGCCAAATATTTTCAAATCTTTCCCCTTTAAAGTTTCTTTAATCCAGTCCTGAGTTTCACCCCCCCCTTTTTTTTTTTTGTACTGTTGGTTTTGTATTTTGCAGCAAAGTACATTTCCTCTTCTTGCACTTTCACTTTGGACGAATTATGTAGTGAACATGTTGGAGTGAGCCAGCCCTTTCTGTCTCTCAGAGGCCAGAAACACTCTCTTACCTGTACCACACAGTATAGTGCCTAAAGTAGAGCTCAGAGTTTAGAGTACAACCTTGTCATAACCCAGGTGATTGTGGAGGTCAAAAGCCCAAGGCCCAGAGGCCTGGGAGCTCTATCTCGGTCTCGCTGAGCAACTATGAGGCCTAGAAATTCCTATGCTCATCCAAAGTTCACCAGAGTTTGTAGCCAGTCCAGTTGGTACTTTACATAACCCCCTTTTGAGAACCTTTTCTCCAGTATTTTTTCCTTAGCATTGACTATGTGAGGCTTTGAAAACATTCAGGTGATTATTAAGCCTTTTAAAGTTTATTTATGACATCTGTGGATGGATTTCTGATACTTTTTATTATCCATTTAATTAAAAGATTGTGTGTATGTGTCTTTGTGAGTACGCCTCACTGTGCAGTTTTTCATGGAGGACAGAAGAGGGTGCTGGATTTCTGGAGCTGAAGTTACAGGTGGTTGTGAGCTGCCCGGTGTGGGTGCTAGGAACTGAACTTGTGTTGTCAGGAAGAGCTATAAGCACTTTTAACTGTGAGCCACTCTCAGCCCCATGGTATATTTAAATTTTAATTTACTTTTTGTCTGTGTGTCCATCTGATAAAGACAAAAATGTTTAAATCACTCTAGTGGTATTTTCTCTTTGGAAAATCATATGTCAGTCTCTCTGAAAGCCAGCTATGTGCTCACCTTTTGACCCAGCAAATTCCTCTGGTAGGTATGGACCCACAGAGGGCAAACTTATGCTTGCCAAAATACTGGTTATGAGAATGTTTGTAGTGGCACTTTTTTTCCAGACACCTTGGACAAAACAAACATCCATTAAGAATAAAACTGGAAGTTAATACCATACCATTCTATCCCATACTGTGTATATGCATCATACAACAATAAGAATAAATGTGCTATCTCATGCAACTTCCAAGCTGAATTTCACAGACAAAGAAGAATTTCACAGTTACAAAGATTCAAAACCAGAGTGGAAAACAGTACTGGTTCAGTCTGAATGGTGGTTGAGTTCTGGAGTAGATTAGTAAATGTAACAGTACAATCCTTGGTAGTCTGCAAACACCCACTACATAGTGATTTAAGGGGATGTGGACATAGCTTGTGCCCTTCTCTGTACCCAGTAGAAGTGTGCTGAGCAGTTAGGTTTGATTTAAGTTTCTGCTGCTTCTGCTTTGTCCGAGTGGGGCTCTGTTTACTTACGCATCTTTTCTGTCTAATGAGCAGTAAAGAACAGCCTCCAGAATCTTGATGTGTTTCAATTTGGTTAGCTTGAAAAATGACTTAGCTTTTTGTAGTCTCCATTTCTTGATCTTAAAACATGGGACTGAGGTGAGTTGATGCAGCTCAGGGATGTGCTGGGATTTCAGTGAGGTAGTCGCACAGTGTTTAGCTCAGAGGAAGGCTCTTCTCTAACTACTACTTGTGTTTTGTTTCCCTAAAGAGTACTCTGCTTCTTACAATGTGAAGCAGTCTTGCCACCTGGCCTCAGGCTAGACCTGCAGCAGCTTAGACCCACCCATTGCTCTAGGGTTTGGGCTTTCCCAACCTTAAATCCTCAGATAATCACTTTGCTGCTCTTTTTCCCCTCCATTATTTAAAAAAAAAAATCTACTAAATGAGTTATAATGTACTTTGGTGGACACCTTCTGTCCAAATAGGTGAGCCAAACCCAGCCACTTTGTTGGTAGGAAAATGTAGATGCCTGAAGTTATATAGAAAAATTAGGATGCATTGGGGGCCATGGATACACATGCACACACACACACACACACACACAAACACACATACACACATTGTATATGTGTGTGCATTAATGAGACTCATTTCAGAAAATAATTGCCAGCCTTTCTGCTTGAAGATTATTGTCATTCGTTTTTTTTTTTTTGTTTGTTTGTTTGTTTGTTTTGTTTTGTTTTGTTTCTAGACAAGGTTTCTCTGTGTAGCACTGGCTGGCCTGGAACTCACTCTGTAGACCAGGCTGGCTTTGAACTCAGAGATCCACCTGCCTCTGCCTCCCAAGTGCTGGGATTAAAGGTGTACACCACCACTGCCCAGCTCGATTATTGTCATTCATTAATCTATATTTTTACGTCTTGTGTGAATCCAAAATTTGTTTATAAAGTGGCCTATGAAACAAAATTTAAAAGCTTGAGGGAAACACACCCAAAGTTACATGAAATTACTGTGTATTTACTGTTTGAATTTAGGGTCTCTATCAGCCCCTAATCATTTTCCTCCTTATCTTTGGGGCAGAATTTATTACTAATAAGTCACCTGGATGGTTATGCTGCTGTGTGCCAGCCATCCTAGTTCTCAGGAGGTCAAAGCAAGGTGGGTGCAAATTCCAAGGAAGCCTGGACTGCTTCAGACTACCCTGTCCCAGAATACAGAAAGGCGGCAGGCAGGCCTGGGCATCTAGTCTGTAATCTCATATTCTTGAGGCTTATCTGAACTACATAGTAAGTTCTCAGCCAGTGTGGTCTACATAAAGCAAGAGTCGACTCATTTCCCTGGCAATAAAAGAAGGCTACAATCTGGTCTCCCTAATTTTTACCTGTTCCTTTTATCTGCCCAAGACCAGGTTTAGGGTTTTCTGTTACCTGATTCTCCTCTGGGAACTCATGGCAGTTTTCTTCACCCTCTGTGACCTGTCTTAAGAGTGCAGACTTCTGTGCTCCTGGGAATGTTCCCCTTGCCTGGCTAGCTATTGTGATTTCTTCCCCCTCCAATGACAACAGTTTCCCCCCAGTCACTTTCCTCACAGAATTCTGCTATGAGTTATCTGTTTTTGTTTTTAGTGGACAGTTAAGTCTTCTTCTACATCTACCCAAGATCTGCCCATTTGTTCCATTTTCATCAGCCTGTCTCTTGTTGGTTTTGTGGCAATAGCTTCTTACTCCATCCATTTGTAAACCTCTCCATATATAGTGGTCAAGGAAAAATTCATGCAATTACTTCAGAAGTACTTCAGAAGTGCAAGTGGCCTCCCTTCACCAGACCTAAGACACAGACAGGACAGATAGAATTCCACCTTCGGAAGCAAGTTTCAGAATCTCTGCTGTCACATTTCCCCTCCCAGAGAGATCAGATGACTTACTCAAGGTCTTCAAATGTAATCCTAGGATTAAACCTGTCTGTAGTCCTGGCTTTAGGAAAGCTGTATCTAACTGGAAGTTTATTGATTTGTTCTTCAGGTTTTTGCTTATTTATTCAGTGTTCTTTGTATGCCAAGATTCTATAGAGTAACATTTTATTTATTTTCTTCACTTTAAATAAGCTGTTGAGCTTTGTTATGTGATTGTTATCCTTCATCATTAGACTTAATGTAGAAGTAACTGAATTTGGTACAGTAATTTACACTGAATGTCCACATTTATGATAAAAACACTTAAGAGTGTCCCCCTTGCTCCAGAAAACATTTAAGGACCTCGAAAAAGGAAGTGTGAAAAAAATTAAAAGGTAATAGGAAAAAATTTTTGATTGGCTGGTTTTCCTGCTGACTTTTAAAAGGGTGGCTCTGAAAGGTTTTTTGTTATTGTTTTGTTTCCTTTTAAGATAATGTTTTAGGACTGGGGTGTAGCTCAGAGGGAGAACACTTGCCTAGCATACGAAAGCCCTGTATGATTCCCAGCTTTTCAAATAATTAATAATAATAATTAATAGACAATAGTGATGCAAACATTTGCTAATCCTCTACACCTTAGTGCAGAAATAGAGGGAACTCAAAGGACCATCATTGCCAATGTTCTGTTTCTGTTATCTCCTTGCTAGAGCCACTCACTGGTGTAAAGGGCCTTAGGGTGCAACCGACTTGCAGACCCTGTGTTTGTCCATGCCACTGACTCTGCAAACCTCACCCCTGTACTCCTCTGCTGAGCTCTGGGGGAGTCTGTGTTGCGTAAATGTCTCTTTCTAGCCTTTAGCAACTGGGGTGGCTTCAAATCACTCTCTTCATCTAAGATGATAATTCTCCGATTTAAAAAAAATAGAAGTATGAATATTTAATATTTCTTTATATTTGGATGTTTATGAGGAAATCAATATTTGTGAGTAATGACACATGTAAAAATCTCTTTGCTTTTGCCATTTTGTTGTTTTTAGGCTGTGGTGCTGAGCATCTAACAGGGCCGAGCTAGGGGAGCACTCTGCTATCAACCTCCAACCAGAACTTGGGCCTTGACTTGGCTTTTGAGATGGAATTAGTGGGGCTGAAGGGAGTTGGTGTTGTTCAGGCTACCCTCTGTAGTATGCTTTGTAGCCCAGACTAGCCTGAAGTTCTGATCCTCCTACCTTCTGAGTGTTAGGATTACAGATATGCCACCATGGCTAACTTTCTAATAAAACTTAAACAAATCCTTACCCTATCCAATAAAAAACTTGTACTGTAGATTTTTTTTCTCTACAAGATTCACTTTGTATTAAGTTACCAGTAAATTATGCTTTGGAAAAAATACTGTTGCTGTTGATACTGTTACTACATATATGATGAAGCAATTGTCAGCCTTCCTTAGAGAGACTTATTTGTGCTGTGGTACTTAGGAAAAATGTATTCTCTTAATAGTTGCTAGCCATGTAGTTTTTTTTTCTTAGTATTTTTGGGTCTGTGACTGTTAGAGTTACTATGTCAGTGAAGAGTCTCCTTATGAGGCCCCATCTCTCCTAGAGGAGGCATAGATAGTGAAAAGATGCATGTGCAGGGGGATGATATTCCTTAGTGAGGAGGCTGCTCAGTCAGTAACGATCAGCTCTTGCTGATGCAGGCAACCCAAGGATGACCTTAGCAACCAAAGCCAAAAATACGGAAGCAGGAGACGGACTGGGGAAGGATTTCTTGGAAGGGATAAGAAGATGATGTGGGGGAAGGGGCCTTGAACAAAGAATAGTCTCTGTCTATCTCTGTCTCTCTGTCTCTCTCTCTCTGTGTGCGTGTATAAAAATACATATTTTAAGAATATTACTGCGTCAGTGCTTGGTAGCCCCGCCCCTCTCCATAAGAACACAAGAAGGAGTAGAGAGTCAAGAGCAGATGCTTGTAGTTGTGTGGTAGTTACCTTCAGCTTTAGTTAAGTAGAATGGCTGCAGGAACCACAAATTGGCATTGTATGATACAGAAGTCCACTGAGAACTCTGCCTTTCTGAATGCTGTCTCTATGAAATTTGTGTCTTTCCCTTTGTTGCCTTTTAAAATTTTTGGTGAGTTTGGAGCATGTCTTTAAAGTTGATTGGGTGGTTCACTTTTCAGTTCTCTAGAAATGTCATCTATGAGAAGATACGTGGACTGTACTGAGCTGATACACTTAGTGTTTGGGGGTGTGAACACAGCTGGGTGAATACTTTTTGGGCCATTGATTGAATTGGAGTAAAAGTTTGCTCTAATTTGCTTATTGTCTGATTCAGGACGTTCAATGTAAGTAGCTACTACTAGGTTTAGATCAAACTTGATGGGTGGGGCACCTACAAGTCCAAGCTGATTTTGGAGCATGTCAGTCGTTACTCCTAATGTTCCTTGACCTGCAGTGGGACTGTCAGTCTTACTCATTTTCTATCCTGTCAGACAGGCCTGCCTTCCAGACTTCCTTGAAATCACAGGAAGGTTTGCAAACAAAGCCCTTCCAGCAGGTTCACATTCTGAAGTTGGATGCCATACTGAGAAGTGCTAGGCAGTAATGGAGCAGGTTGTTTGGATCTACTGGCAACTGGAAGAGATCGGCCAGTCTGGAAATGGTAGTCAGACTTGCCTGCTATCAGCGCTGACCAGCAGGTGTCAGCAGCTGCATTTTGATGTAACAGTCCTGGCTGGGTAGAAGGTAAATTTATTTATTATCTATCTGGAGATTTGGCAAGACAACAAATATCCTTCATATTGTGTGTATGTGCATACACAGGTGGGTGTGTTTTGCATTTTTCTTCTCAATATTACTAGAGTGAATTATATTGTTTGTCTGTATATGCTCTGGCATTGCCTTCATAACTACTTGTGAAAGGCTCTGTCTGTTTTGGTTCAATGATCTGATATTTCTTCCCAGAATAAAGATACTACTTTGATGTGTGTGTGTTCTTTATTGGAAAACTTTTTAATATTTCAGAGTTGTATATGATTAATGTTGGCGAGAAATGATTTTTAAAATGATCAAAGAGAAATCCTTTATGACAGTGACTTTGGTCATGACTGTAGTTTCTGACACCCCCACCCCCAAAATGAATCTTTTTGCTCTATTTCTTTTTCATCAACATTAGTTTACTGTGGATGTACACTTTTGCTCTCTTGTTTATCCAAGTTAATTTTCATCAACATCTGAAACCTTTTTTAAAAAGTGTGTATGTGGTTGCGGGGGTGGGGGGTGGGGTAGGGGGGTGGCGGGAGGGTTTCACGAGGCCAGAGGACAACTCTGGGGAGTTGGTTTTCTCCTTTCACCTTTTCACAGTTTCTGGGGACTGAACTTAGGTTGTAAGACTTGCCTGGCAAGTGCCTCTACCCATTGAGTCATCTTGCCAGCTCTCCTACTGTCTTTTGAGGTAGGATATCATGTAGCCCAGGCTGGCTTTGAACTCACTGTGTAGTCAAGGATGACCTTGAACTTAAGTTCCTCCTACCTTTATCTCCCAAGACCACAGGCAGGCAGTGACTGTTGTCTTATGCAGTCCTGGGGATCTAGCCTGGGCACCATGCATGCTAGACAAGCATTCTGGCAATGGAGCTATATCCCAGCCCTGTAAATTTTTTTTTCAATACATACATCTCTATCTTGTACAAAACCCTGATGTTCAACTATTTCCAGCTGAGTGAAGCCTGGCAGGCAGAGTATCTCACCTCTGTTCATGATTCAACTCTAGTAGCCAGATCTCTCTCCAGACATCTCTGCAAGCCCCATGCTGTCACCCCTCTGGCACCAGGTGGTATGATGAGGTTCAAATGGAGACCCAAGTATAAGCAGAAAGAAGGGCATATTACCTTAGAAGACTAACAGAAGAGTCGGGAATGGGGCCAAAGGCTAACCCTTCAGGAATGACTCTCTCAGCACTGAGTGACCCAGGGAACTGGCCCTCACTCCTCGAAAAGCCAGTGACCGGTTTTTGAACCCATGACCACATATATTGCTTTAGCTGAGTGCCCTAACAGCCAAATAAGTGCCACGTCCTTCCAACCTCCATGAACTTAGAGGCTCCACAGGGACACTTCAGTTACTTCAACAGTCAGAGTTGTTGGTAGCAGTCACCCAGTTCACAGTGAACATCTACTTTGTCAATATTAGACTTGCCACTGATTCCTGTGTGCGGGAGCATCTGTGGAAAGCAATGTGCTGTACAGAAGGCAGCTAGCCTGGGACTGGGAGAGGTGTTGTGAGAGGGACTGTGCACCATTGTGTAGCCACATCTCCATATTCCCAACACGCCAGCCATGTGATGTCTTTTTTATATTTGTGCTCCTGTCCTTGCTACCTGGAATGTGCAGCATGCTCCTTCTATAAAATTTTCCCTCATCAGAATGTAGCTCATGAACCACCTGTTCCATCAAGTTTGCCTTGATCTTACTTCTGTATGACTACTATTCAAGGTATAAACTCTAATTTATGCCTATATACCATTTTATTTTATTTGTCGTCTTCTGGCTGATGGGACTCTTCTGGGCTAAGGAAGAGATTACTTATTGCTAATATCATTTGATGGACAAACTAAGGAGAATTTCTAAAGCCAGCATAGGTGTAGTTTTTGTCTCCCAGAAGCACAGTCTTAGTAGTGGGGCAGAAGACCATCGTGATATCATAAATATGGTTCAGAGGAATCGATGCTCCACTCCAGAAGTGGTCATGAAATAGAAGGGGAGGAAAGGCTTCCTGGGAGGTTGTCTTCATCTTAGTATCTGCAGAGCCTGGGGCAGCGTGATGGGTTACAGCTTTAATTAATTGCAAGTCTTCAAATGAACTGAGTGATTTTCTTGTAGTGGCTTTCTTTCAGATTAAAAGCTTTTTATTGATTTAAGAACCCACAGGTACTTTAATTTTTTTTTTTTCCATAAGAAGGAATCTTGTAGAGCTGTTATGTTTAAGTTGTTTTTTTTTTTTTTCCTTTTTAAAGATTTGGTTTTTTTTTTATTTTATGTGTAAGAGTGTCTTGCCTACATGTACATAAGTACATTGTTTGTGCAAAGTGCCCATGGGTGTTAGAAGAGGGTCTTCTCATGGGTGCTAGAAGAGAGTGTTGAGTCTAGAACTGCACTCACAGGAGGTTGTGAGCTATCATGTGATGCTGAGACTCAAATCCAGGTCCTAAGAGGCCTTAAGAAGTGCTCTTAACTTCTTGTTTCTTTTCATGTAGGAATTTATTAATTTAATGGAATGGTATTAGTTGCATGCCTAAGAATGTGAATGTTAGATATGTCTTTCCTCTAGGCCCCAGGGATTCAGTGAACTGAGCCCTTTATAAAATGGTCAAGGTCATTTGTACCTGGGAGATTCAGTCACTGAACAGACCACTAAACAACCACAAGTCATAGTTGTATGAAAGAGATGTCACTGAAAGGGTGTGAACAGAGTTCAAGGGTCAGAAGACATTTGTTGCCTCAAAAAATGACAAGCTCATCAAAGCCCCAAAGGATAATGGAAAGAGAACCTACTCCACAGTTTGTTCCACCAGCATCTTCCCACAGCTACCTCAAAGCACTTTTTTATGAAATCCTCTGCCTCAGCTCACCATCATGTGATTGCCAGTAAAGAGAGACTTTTATTAGGGGTGAGCAAACAGCTCACACCCAAACAGCAAGCACATAGAAAAGACACTCTGGGAAACACAAAGGGGTCTCAGGAAGCAGAAGCCTGGTCTCTCCTTGAAAGCTGAGGGTTTTAAGGGTCTTTGAGAGATTCTTCCTACTCCCATTTAGGTTTGTTCAATTTGAACAAAGACAGACAAGGAGGCTGATAGGTACATAAGTTTTGGGCTGAACACATCCTGTTCTGCTCTTGAGTTTGTCAGACTGGTTCACAGTCTAGCTTAAGTGTCCAGGTTTTTGTCTCAGGTCAGGAAAGGGAGGAAGACACCAAGCATTTTCATTTTCTATTCACGGTCCCTCTTCCTATTGCAAGCTATTTAAGGGGCCACTCATACAAGTTAGAAAATCATGGCCTAACACACATATACATATATTTCTTTTAAATCCTCTAGGCTCCTTCTGACCCCATACCTCTCTGTTACAGTTCTGTGATGTCACATTCTGTTCGGTCTGGTGCCAAGGTTGGCACTGTGCAATGTCAATGGTGCAGCTTTGACTCTGGCCCTCTGGAAATGTAAAGTGCAGGCCTGCCCTGTGCAGAGCACTTTGGGAGGACAATAAAGCTGCTTAAGAAGGTCTGAGTTTAGGGATGGATAATTGATTTGTAGTGTGAACAGATTCAGGAATACACATTTGTTATAGAGATTAGAGGTCATGGTCAGGGAGATTTGCTAGTTCTCCTTTGATCACTGTGGGAATCTTCTGAAACCCCTCCCTCTCCCATTTGCATAGACCTGAGAAGAATTTGCAGGGAGCTGCTGAAAAGCAATCTTCTGCCCCAAGACTTCCTAATGATCCCCTTCACCACTGTGATGTTTTTAGCACATTCTACACATTTGAGTTCTCTATGAATGAAGCATTCAGGTTGCCATTCAACATGTCTGGTTTGGGGTGCATTCTAAGTCCAGTTATACAAGAAGCTATTTGTAGTGTTTAGCAGCTGCAAAATGAAGGGGCTTTTAACCCCCTATTGGTGTGTGTGTGTGTGTGTGTGTGTGTGTGTGTGTGTATGAAATGCAATCTCAGTGAAGCTGAAAGTTCAGAATGCAGAGGTATCCTGTTAAGAGGTTGGGTTTGTAGCTGAGACAGGATTACCCAAGGAAGAAGTGCCTTCTACGTGGTATTAGCATGGAGCATCCTGATGAAATGTGCTTTGCATAAAACCCCTGGGAATTATTCTAATGATGAATGTACTATACCGTCTGGAGTCTGTGGCTGATTCCGGTATTCAGTGGGGTGCCGTTGGTGAGTATGTCTCTCTCCAGCTGAAATAAATGTCTGTCCGATTGCACGTGATTGTGTATAAACATGTAGCAAGGGTGGTAAAGTGTAAGTATTTTAAAGCAAATTGATAGCTGAAAAATATGATTAGATAGACTCTGCACATGAAAATTGACTGTGACAGTTTCAAAAATATTTCAATTTAGTTTATTGCCGAGGATCAAACCCAGGACTTTGTGTTTTTATCATGTAGTAATTTCTGTGGCTTGCTGAAGTCAAAGAGATAGGTATCTCAGACCTGCTGATAAAATTTAAGTTCATCTGACATTTTTAGGAGGCTTTATGGAGTATTGGAGTGATTTTATTCATTTTCTTTGCAGATATCTTTGGATTGATTGTTTGAGACAGGTTCTCACTATTAACCCAGCTCATGTGGAGTTCACTGTATAGATCAGGGCTCCTGCATCTGCCTAACAAGTGAATACCACCAGGCTTAGCTCACTCATTACATATCTTACTTTTCTTTTTATTCTAGTTCTAGGGTTGGTTGTTTATATCTTAATTGTTAGCTAAATTCTTTTTAAGTTTTTCTAATTGTGTGTGTGTGTGTGTGTGTGTGTGTGTGTGTGTGTGTAGGACAAAGTGCTCCACTTGATCATTTTTTTAAATTACTATTTTTATGTATATAGATGCTTTACCCACATATATGTCTGTGCATCTTATACAGGCCTGAAATCCACAGAGACCAGGATAGGGCATCGTGTCCTTTGGCACTGGAGTTACAGATAGTTGTATGCTGCAATGTGGGTGCTGAGAATAAAACCCCACTCCTCTAGAAGAGCACCCATTGTTCTCAACTGCTGAGCCACCCATCTATCCAGACCCCACATTATTTTTTGAGACAGCAAGATCAGGGATCCCTTTGTTTCTGCCTTTCTAGGGCTAGGATATTGGGAGTCCATATCTGTACTCAGCTTTTATCTAAAAGGGTACTAGGACCTAGACTCAGGTCTTTTTAGTTGTGTGGCAGACACTTTACCAACTGAGCCATCTCCGCAGCCCACTGCTGGCTAGATTCTTTGAGTGTTTTTTGCCCCCACATTCCCACTTTTTTTTTTTTTTTTTTTTTTTTTTTTTATAGTGAAAGACAGATGACAGGTGGCTTAGTTCTGTAACCTCCAGCTTAGAAGCCTGAATCAGGAGGACCTTGAGTTACAGGCCAGATTAGGCTACTTACTGAGAAGGTCTCTCAAGGGAAAAAGGAAAAAAACACCAATAAAACAATTGATTAATGAAACAATGGTCCAAATTATGAACTGGCCACATTTTTACACTCTAAGCTTTAGATTCAACCACAAGTTAAACACATTATTAGATACATAAAGAAGATGGCTCATCTTAATCTTGCCTTTTTTTTTTTTTTGGTCTGGTTCCTATGTTGAGTGGCCATGATGCTGAGGGGATGGGCCAAGCATAGCATTTTCCCAGTCCTGAGAGTTGCACAGCATAAGCGTCAATTTTTGATTGTCATTTTGATTTTGCACACTGATTATTAGGGCCCTGCAATCACCATGTCCCCCTTCCCTCCCAGCTCTGCCCCGATCGTCTTGCCCTCTGCTAATAGGAAATGCCAGCAGGCATGGAAGTACAGTGTCAACTCTGTTATCAAGACTATTGCAGAACTGGGATTGTGGGGAGGTTTTATATACTCAGTCTTTGGGTGGATAAGTAGTAAATGTTCTCTGAGGCCCAGATGCCTTCCAAGTGTCCATTTCTGCTGGGCTGCTGCTCTTTGTCCTGTCTCTCACCTCATGCAGCCTCCACAGCCTTTACATGTAGTAAGACTCGATGGTTTGTGTTTGAAGAATTTGCTGCTGCCTCTCCCCTAATTATGGAAGACGTAAATAAAATATGAAGCTATGAAATGATTGGATGAACATTATCATTGCCTAGATGAATCTTTTTTTTATTATTATTATTATTAGGAACTCAAATACAGTGGGACTTTTAACTCTAAAGTACTGTTAGTTCATCAGCAAACCAAAATGGCTCCTTTTTAACTACTTCAGGATCATTTAGCTTGTGAGCGAGCAGGCCTCTTCCTAAGAGCAATTGAGCACAGAAGCTTATTAATTTAACATTTATCAGAACTGTATGTGTGATCGTATGAGAAGTCACAAGAAAAAGGGAAAAGGAAACTTTGATGGCTGTGCTGCGCAGTAGAATACAAATTCATATGTGATCCTTCTACTGCTTGCTAAATTCTTAGCCATAAAGGGCTGGGGAAGAAGTTGAGGGGCTGAGCCCTTGCTTTGCTTACTTGAGGAACTGGGTACCATCCCCAGCATCACCAAACCAAAATTCTAGGTATCCTTCAAGTGTTAATTTTTACTAATAGTTGAGGGTGAAGAAATAGGGCAGTGATAAATCTGATTTTCCAGTGGTTACTTAACTGCGTTTCCTATTCTTGTACAGTGTTTCAGAACCGTCTTTATATGAAAACTTCTTCTTAAGACCCCATTGTTTAAAGCTGGACATAGTGCTAGATGTCACTATTCCCAGTACTCTGGAGGCAGAAGCAGGTGGATTTGGCTAGCCTGGTCTACAGAGCAAGCTCCAGGATTGCTAGGGCTACACAGAGAAACACTGTCTTGAAAAACAAAACAAGACCCCATTTTTGGGACTGGGAGGGTGGTTAAATGGGTAGAGTACTTGTCACACAAGAATAAGGACTTGGGTTTGTGTTCCTAGCACCAACCTTAAGTGGGTTGCAATAAAACATGTCTGTAACCCCCAGTGCTTCTGTATGGAGATGGCAGTTGGGGACTGGAGAGTCCTCAGAAACTCATGGGTTGGCTAACCTATTGACATAAGCCCACAGGCTCACACACACATACAGACCTCTGCCCCAATATGGACCTCCTTTTCATGCAGTAATGTAAGTACTAAGACTTTCTGTAACTGGGCTTGCTCACATGATATGTAATTTATTAATATCCATGTCTCTGTGGAAGTACAATATTAACATTATTCAAATTCAAGCACATAGAAGACTTTCCCTTGTAGAGGAAGACAAGGAATTCTTCTGAGGGAAAAGGAAAGCTTAAACCCAGGCTGCCCCAGGTCATTTTCACATTCTGTGCTCCAGTGGGTGTCCGGTGTTCCCTTTAGGGGATAATTTCTGGCCTACATTTTGACCCTTTCTTTGTGACAGGTTTCCCCTTCCTTTTTCTAAAACAGAAATCTTTTTTTCCTTTTCTTTTCCCCTCTGTAATACATTTTTCCCAAGTATAAATTCCTTGTTGGCCTCATAAGTGTGGATCAAGCAAATCCTTAAAATTACCCCGTTTTAGCTAAGCACATGCCTCTTCTCAGTCTCTTATCTAGGCTCATCCCGTTATACTCTGGATTTTTATTCCAGGTTGAGATTTATTTATTTATTTTTGCTCCCCAAAGATTTTATCAAGAAAGGTGACATAATATTTTTTCTTCCAGATTTAAAAATTTACTTTCCTTAAATTAATTTTTATTCTTAGCACATAAGTATGTTAGATTTAAATAGTACAGAAAGTATATTTTAATTTCCAAGTCCTTGAAAATTACTCTTTTCTCTGAGATACACTAGAGCAATCAGACCCTTAATATGTATTCAGACAGCAAAACGAGTTAACTTTGCAGTTAAGCTTGTTTATATGCTCTTCTCCTCACACTGTGTCTCTCCTTCACCAGGCCTATATGTACCTCATATAGGCTTTGTGGAATGAATTGGAGTCTCAGTGCTGCTTGGATACAAGAATGTGAGCTACACAACATGATGAAGAATAGTGGCTGAGGTATAAGAAGCTAATGAAATGGTCTATTTTCTTTCTGTGAGACACACCTTGCTTTTTTTTTTTTTTTTTTTTTTTGAATTTATTTATGTTGTGTAAGTATACTGTAGCTGTCTTCAGACACCCATATGAGGGCATCAGATCTCATTATGGATGGTTGTGAGCCACCATGTGGTTGCTGGGATTTGAACTCATGACCTCTGGAAGAGCAGTCAGTGCTCTTAACCACTGAGCCATCTCACCAGCCCCCTTGCTTTTTTTTTAAACATTAAAATTTTTTTAAGTTTATTTATTTTCTACGTATGAATGTTTGTCTGTATGTATGCATTGGTGGAACATGCATATCTGGTGCCCTTAGGAGTCAGAAGTTATCATTGGATCCCCTGGATCTGAACTTTTGGATAGTTACAAGCTCCCATGTGGGTGCTGACAACCAAATTCGGGTTTTCTACAAGGATAGCAAGTGGTGTAAACCAATGAGCTAACTCTCCAGCCCACAGCTTGCCTTTAAGGGTGCTATCTAGAAGTAAAATGGTACAGTTAAAAAAAAATGAAGTTATTCTGGAACAACAAATAATGCTCTATAACCCATCATTCAAATTATCTGAAGGAGGTTCAGGGTTCAAGAGTTAGAAGCCATCCGAAGTGTCATGACAAATATCATTGGAGTAGTGTTACTTTTGAAATTCACAATGATTGTCATTATAATTAGAAAAAAAGTTTAAAGACACCTGTAGTATGTTTGGTATAATCCTAACACCTCTCTGGGTGTGTTAACTTTGCATAGTGAGATTATGAATTTAAAGAATTGCTGCTCTTCGATGTTGCAGATAATGCTGATAAAATTACCCATGGCCTGAGGTCAGTATTTCCATTTTTGTCAAACCTCAGGAATGGCATGCATAGCTTAATCAGGCTAGCCCTTCTTGTCCTGGGAATACTTTTATTCCTGCCCATTGTGCTTATTTTTATCAGCATCAACATGTTGGCAGCCGAAGTACATGACTTGAACCTGAAAATGGACCTCCAGACAGAGTTATTAAATTAACAGGCTGGCAAGCCAAAGATGGGTAAGATTCTGAACAGAACCTTACCAACCTAAGACATAAGTGCATTGCCTTTGATAATACATATTCCATGATGGGTAAGGAAGGCATTCTTGTCAGAATGACCTAACACAGGCTCAGTCTTATTAACAAAATAAAAAAGGGGGAGACGTGGAGAGTCTTTGGGCCTACTTAGCAAGAAGCTGACATGGGCCAAGGACAAGGAAATGGACTGCTTGTCAGGGATATGACATTGGCCAAGGACAAGGAAGTAGGCTTCAAGCAGGAATCTGACATTAGACTAGAACAAAGAAGTAATTTCAGGTAGGAATCTAAATGTTGGGCTAGAACAAGGATCTAGGCTTCAGGCATGAAAATGACCTTGGGCTAGAACAGGGAAGTAGGCACAGATACTTTGATCATCCTGATAAGCCTTTAGAAACAGTGATCACAGGAGTGTTCACGTAATTGTGTTTAATGCCTTGCTTTTTCTTTGACTATTTGTGTTTATTGTATTGCTTATTCCTCAACTGTTTGCAACTGTTGTATTGCTAGACCCTCAACCTAGAACTGGCCTTAATGCTTGGATGTAAACAAATTGGTATAAAAGCATAAAGGAAGAGGGGGTATAGGATAGGGGGTTCTAAGCAGGGGAAATGGGGAAAGGGGATGACATCTGTACTGTAAATAAATAAGCTATCCAATAAAAAAGGGAAAAATGAAGTTATTAAATCTGCATCAAGGAATGCTTCAGGAAGGTTCATGTTTGGCCATTATTTGAATAGTGAGTAGAGACATGTCAGTTGTAGGGCAGGGATCAGGTATCTAGGGGGATTAATATAATAAATAGCCTATGCAAAGATGTTGAGGGAAAAAAATGAGTCTGGATTCCCCAGCAGCATGACTTCTTCTCAACACAGGCAGCATGTAGGATGCTGCAAACTAGAGAGACAAGAACTCAGTTCAGCCAGGAGTAGCACAGGGATGCACTGCAAGCTGCTTATTGTGGAAACGAGGTGATCTGATGCTCCATGTGGCTCTTTTCCATTCGAGCTCTCAGTTCCTCAGAAAGCTCCATTCGGATTCCCATGCAGTGTTTTTACCCAGGCTTGCGCCTTACAAAGCTGCCTCATGTGGGCCACCAGTCACTGCTGCTCTCTCGGGATAGCCCCGGATAGCCCTACCCTCTCTGGGAAGACTTTGCTCCCTTCCACCCTTGCAGGCCAGCTGAACTTTGAATGTTAAGTGTGAGTGCGGCTCCTTTTCATGTTTTATGTTTTGTACTTTTGATTGGAGAGGGCAGGGGTTGGTTTTCTCTTCTCATGGCATTTTTTTTTTTTTTTTTTTTTTTTTGTGCATGGCCTTTCATTTTTTTACTCATTGTTTGTCATATGAACTGTGGCTTTCCTGAACTAACTGCAGCGACAATAGACATTTTGAAATGAACTGAACAGATGGGAATGGTGGGTCTGGGTTAAATTATTAACCAGGGTCCACATGCAGAGTGGAGGGGGTTTCTTGGCACCAAAATTAACTGGCAGCATGGATACCAGATCAAGTTCCCTCTAAAGAACAGATGTAGCATCATCTCTGAAGGTCTCCCTTTCTGCCTTTTGCCACCTCCACCATATACCGGTAAAAGGGGATTTCTAGCCACCCTTTGCTAGAAAATCATTGCTGCATCATTAAAAATTAATTTGGAAACAGAGATCATCTCACTGTGTTTGTGACTTCAAATGTGCTTTGTGAAATAATAATAGTGAGACAGTTAAAATATTTCTGCATGAAGTTTTGTTGTACAGTTTCTGGGAACAGTATCTCTTTTATATATTTGTGTATACAAAGTAAATTTTGCTAACTTTGAGTATTTTCTGTAATCTCTTGACAAGTATGCACATTTAATTTAATTTAATTGGCCTGGTAGGCTTATACTGTATGATGTTTTTTCAGTTTGTCCAATGAGCCTCAAAAACATAGTAGATGAAAATTTCTAAGGATTTTATATTTTATATTATATATGTCATATATATATGTCATATATAATATAAAATGGTTGTGTATAATCTTCCAATTTACTTTTTGAGAAATGTTTATTTCTATGTGTTTGAGTGTTTTGCCTTTATGTATGGATGTACACTATGTGCATGCAGTGTCTGAGGAGGCCAGAAGACTATGGCAGATAGTTCTCCTGGAACTGGAGTTACAGACAGTTGTGAGCTTCAGTGTTTGTGCTGAGAATCAAATCCAGTTCTCCTAACCGCTGATCTCTCTCTCCAGTCCTCTGTTTTTCTAATTTAGATGTCAAACTTGATTTTTTAAAAATAGCCTGAAGGTTAGCAACCAGTAAACATACTACTTATAGATGAGGTTGGGCTGAGGAATTTTCTATTTGAGGAGCTGGAGTTCCCTGAGATGTGTTATATTTATTGTCTACTACTGTGCTCTAACCTTAAATGCATGTTAAGTATTTTTTTAAAGTCTTCCATTCTTTCTGTTTCCAACCTTGTCAAACATAGCACTCTTAAGTAATTATATATTTTATCTTCAATTGTTGAAGATTTCAATGTGTGTATATAATAAATATATGTATACACTCTCTATATATTGATATTATAGATTATAGCATATATATAAAATATATGTATAAAACATTATATAGCCTTACCTCATCATGTCTTCATGTAACTCTTGTGTATAACATTTGAAAATGGCCCCCTTTTAAAACCAAATTTGTTTAACAGTATGAGAGTTCAGAGATTGAAACGTACATTAAGACATTATACTTAATGTACCAAGGAGCCTGAAATTTTGTGAAAATGAGGATGAGGGTAAGGGGGTGGAGGCTCTGTGGCAGAGTTCTGGAAGCTTTTAGTTTCAGCAGATAGGTGTTTGTTTGTTTTTGATGTTTTTGTTTTGTTTTGTTATTTCGTTGCTGTTTTTTTTTTGTTGTTGTTGTTGTTCCTCAAAATGATCCAGTTGTGCTAAAGATGAAAGGATGGATGGTAACATGGACAGTTAGTGAATAGTTGGGGGTCTCTGTCTCTTTCCCTTGTACTCCGTGAAGTTTAAGGTACAACCCAGACAGCCTGGCTTATTCTAAAAAAGCCAACCCTGGTGTAATACCCCCCAGCCCCTGTTTGTTTGTTTGTTTGTTTGTTCATACTTTAGGTGTCTGTGACTCTTAAGACATAGTGCAGTGTTCTTAGTGCTGTAGAGCACAAGTGTTTCAGAGTTCAAACATGTGTATGCACACTGTAAGATAGCTAAGAATTCAGCGTGTGCTTTTTACCCACCCTATACACCACCTGAAGGGATTTCTGGAGGATACTCATGCTGCACCTCTGTTTTGACTGTGACCCGTCTCATGCTCATGGCAGGTATGGAGCTTTCCACTGATGATGCCCTGTATGTAGGAGCTCAAGCAGCTTCAGATTTGGGACCACTTATGTTTGAGATGTTCCGATGCTTAGAGTGTATCCACTGTAGAACATAGGCTGAGTGCAGCACTGTGAAGACAGTTAGCTGTCAATGAGTTCCAGATCTCATGTTTTAGGATGGATGGTACACACAACAGGCTTCCTAGTGTCTTTCTTTAACCACTGCTTGTCCTGTCCTCTTCTGTCCTTCTCTCACTGTTGTCCCAAGAGTCTTCTTACAGCATGGTATGCAGACCTGAGTCTAACTATAGTCCTCCTTACAGCATGGTATGCAGACCTGAGTCTAACCAGAGTCCCTCCCTTTACTTCTTCACGAAGACCCCCTCCCCACTTCTGTAGCATCACAGCTGTTTATTCCTTTTCTAAATAAACTTGGGGGTCCTTCATCATTTCCATTAGGAATTTCTTGTTCACTTCTCTGGTCTTAATCATTTTTACTACCATCTGTATCTTTTAGGATTTGTCTTCCCTGCTGGACTGTGAACTTTCTAAGAAACCCTGTTGCTGTTTTTTGTTTTTGGCTTTATTTATTTATTTATTTATTTATTTATTTACTTATTATTTATTTATTTAAGGAGGCAATCAAATCCAGGGCCTTGTGAGCATTCCATACACATACTTAACTACTGAGCTCTATCTCCAGACTATAAGACAGGGTTTCTCTAGGTAGCCTAGGATGGCCTTGAATTCAGTGACAGTTGCTTGAACCTGATACGTACTGGGATGGTAGGCACGTACACCTCTGTGGCCACATGGAATGCACTTTTATTCTGGACACACAAAGGAACTAATAAGTGTTCAGCAGACAACTGTAAAGATTGAACATAAACCACTGTCATAGTTAATGTGTTTTCTTAGCTGCTATGTTGGATATACCTACCAGAGGGAGTGATAACATGATGCCCCAAGGAAAATTTGTTGTTAACAAAGATACTCTCACTATTTTGCCCAGGCAGTTCTAAACTTGAACTCATAGGCTCAAGCAAGTGTTCTGACTCCTGCATAGCTGAACATAGAGGCATATAACACCATATCTGACCTAGAAGGAAAAAAAGAAAACTTTATTTTTATTTATTTATTTTGGTTTTTTGAAACAGGATTTCTCTGTGTAGCCCTGGCTATCCTGGAACTCGAGCTTAGCCCAGGCTGGGCTGACACTCTTAGAGATCTACCTGACTCTGCCTCCTGACTGCTGGGACTGAAGATGTGTGGTACTATTTCTGGCTAAGAAAAAAAAAACCTTAAATATAACACTTACTACTAAGAAAATTTTATTAATATAAAAAGTATAAGCAGAAAAGTTGGAACTTATTTATAAATAAGAATACAAATTTCATAGCACAGTAATAGAAACAGAATTCCAAAGTTCTGAATCAGAATAAGTCAATAGGATTATTGGAGTTCAGATGCTAGGCCATCACAGTTCTACCAGGATTATTTAACCAATATTGAGGCATAGGTTTTTTTTTTTTTAAATTCATTTACTTATTTTTCATTTTGTTTGTTCATGTTCCTGCTTGTGGGGGCCTCAGGCTAAAGTTGAGTGTGTTCTTCCATTACTTTCCCCCTTATGTTTTCTGAAATAGGATCTCCCTCTGAACCAGCTAGCCTGGCTGCTCTGCAGGCCTCAAGGATCCTCCTGTCTCTGCTCCCCCAGGGTTGAGATTATAGGTATCCACCGCCATATCCACTTGCCTTTTTCATAGGGGTGCTAGGGAATCAAACTCAGGTCTTCTATCCTGAGAAGCTTTGTGAAAACTTCCATGTGAAGGTGATAAAAAATGCTCTATGGGCAATTGTCAGAGCAGTTATTTGAGGAGCTGACAGTTTAACTCTGAGGCTAGAAGACAAATAATTGTGGTGTCAGCAAAGCTGATTCTTCTCTACATAAGCATTCCTCTTGGACTGGCAAGATGACTCAGCAGGTAGAGGTGCTTGTCACCAAGCCTGATGATCTTAGTTCGATCCCTGGCTTCCTATGATGGAAGAAGAGAACCAACTTCTGCAAGTTGTCCTTTTATGCACACATATGCACAAACACACTACACACTCACACACACCACATACACAAATGCAATTTTTAAAATAAGTATAATTCTTTATTAATTGCTTAGTCATTTCCTGATTTTTATTTGTGTATTCATTTAATCAACACAAATGCTTACCACATACCAAGAGATAGTGAATGGAATTTACCATTCATAATATCTTAAGTTCTGATAATAACATTGGATGAAACTACTATCCTTACCTCCACTGTCCAGCTGACCAAAGCTTAAATGTCTCCTCTGTGCACAGCTTCTGTCTTGGAACAGGAGGTTGGTGGTTGCAGAATTGAGAGTCTCCATTATTGTGCTATTCTGTCAAGTTTCCAGAGTCTAGGACATTACAGATGTTTTGCTTCTGCTGCTGTTAGTGTGGTTGTCTATAACTGGAATAGGAAGTACCATAGAAGCATATATTTCTTGTTGAATATATAAACTAAGCAACTTCAAAATACTAGACATTTGCTTAAATGAATCATGGCAGGACGGCATCCAAATTATATGATAGGCATATGTCCCAGCTCTTGGGCCAATCCATAAGTGTGAGATGGCAGTATTATTGGGAAAGACTTTACAGTGAATAAAAGTTGATAGTTAATAAAATGTATAGTGCCAAGATATAACAGTGTGCAACAGTTAATAAACATGAAAATTTATCTGGTTTGTTGCCTGAAGGCAGTACATACATAGAAGATGAAGTGCCCCTGGATCTGGGGCTTGAAGCCTGTCTCCTATCCCTGAGTTTACCATTGACTGGTGTGTAACAAATAGGGCCTTACCTCCCTCAGCTGTAGCTACTTATCTCCAGACAGTCCGGAGAGAGAAGGATTTTGCTCCATGCTTGACTCTTGTTACAATTCATTTTCTAAGAAGGGAAAAAACATTCTTTTGACTACTTGGGGGGTGGGGGTAGGGTGGAGGGATGGGGGTGGATTGGAGATGTGAAGGGCAGCCCTCTGTTTTAAAAATGAGAGCCAGTGGGATTTATCACTTGTGTTCTGTTTTATTGAATCTTCTTTAAGTCGGTGCTTAAACCTCATTGTTTCAGGAGGACCACCCTGACTTGTTTAAAACTCCATCAAGACCCATCCACTGCTCTTCCCGTCCTCTTCTCTTTTTGTCAGACTTTTCTTTTACTCCCTAATCTGCCACGTGACTATCGTTTCCCATCAAATATTGTAAGATGAAGGAGAATTTAGCGGGTGCTGGATACTTACCTATTTAATGAATATATCCCTGTTTGTGGTCCATTTCTGTGTACACAGATAGCTGTGTGTTGTACAGGATTGTGTATTCAAGATTTGCTCGCTTGAACAGTCTCTACTTTCACTTGGAAAGTTGTTGTGGTGACATTGAACTTGAAAAACTTGTAGATGGTGAATAGGATTGCTTCTTTCCGGAACTCTACCTGTCTCTAACATAACACACAGAGCAAGGTCACAGTCACTGATACATCTGAAGGGGGACTTTGCTCTCAATTGAAGACAGCCATATAATTTGAATTACAGTCTTGGTTGTTACTCATTTGCCATGTAACACTTTGATGACTTTTAAGTGTAAATGACTAAAGAACACACATCAGAATTCCTCTGTGTGTGATAATGATGTTAGTTTCTTGGTTTTTGTTTGTTTGCTTTTTGCTGCTCAAAAAGTATGGTTAAAAGGGTCAGGAAATTTGAGGGGCCACCATCACCAAGCTTTCCCTAAGGGGAGCCCCATATATATAAACTGCTATTCTTGACTAAGAGCTTTTGTTATAAACTAAATGTTTTGAATTAGAGGATTATTACATTTTTCCATTCAGTTACAAGTCTAGCCCCAAGCTATGAACTAAGAGGTCCGTTAAATTGCTTCACAGACTGATCTGTGTGGAATGGGGTGAGGTGTGGGGCACTTTTCCTGCATTCCTCTTTGGTTCCTGATCTGTTTTCTTCAGTTTTTCACATGTATCTCTTTGTTCTAGGATTGTATTTTTCTAACAGTGCCTTAATTTCCCTTCAGTTACATTGAGCTAAAGAGTAATCCAAATAATGTTTATTTAAAGCTACTACCCAGTAAAGCTGGGGTGGAATTGTTAGAACCAGGCTGTTAGGTAATTACTGCATTTAAAAGAGATTAAAGTAATTCCAGTAATGTATCTGATTTCTCCTTCGGAGTGAGAAAGTTAAAAGGTTTTGTTTGTTTTTTAAGAGTTGTGTCAGCTAGATGTAAATGCCATCACACTTCCCAAGACCAATGCTGAGCACAGTAAGGGTGAGAAGACAGGGCACCCTCATTTGCATAAAAATGCTACTAAGTCAATCTCTCAAAGCCTCTGGGTGATTCTATTCTAAAGCTCTACTGCTGCTTATGAAAGTTCCCTTGGTGTAGGAGGCAGAGCCTGGGGGCGTGGCTGGGAAACAAAGGTTGGTTCATTTCCCCTGTATCAGTTCACATCCTTTACACCCAGAGTGGGAGTACATTCAGACTTACTGGCTCCTGTTTAAAAGAAAAAAAAAAAATCTGGTTGTACGCAGTGGCCTTGTGTAAACGGGGCACACATTTATTTCGTCATGATGTGACTTCCAGAAAGCAAAGTCTGCGATGTGTCTATTTGTGGACTCCGGACAGGAGAAACTTGTAATGTGTGAGGCGGAAATGAGAGCGCTTGATGCAGCGCTCATGCAAATAGGGACCGTGATTGGCTCTCTCTTTCCGCCTGCCATCGCTGGCTGCTCCCCGCCTTTCAGATTAGGTTTCAGTGGGAGTTTTTCTGGTTCAAGGATTGCTAATGGCTTGTAACCACCTGATTATAAACTTGACCTCAGAGTTACAGCAGCTTTGGTAGTCAGATGTCCGAAGGACTGTCACCTGAGGAAGAAGGGTGGACTCGAGCAGTGGGGCACAGCTTGCCACCGACCTAGAGGACCTAGCTTTTGTTTAAAAGTGACTTCCAATTCTGAACCTATGTAGGTGCTGCAGAGAGGAAATGGTGGTCTTCGTTAATGCAAAGATTAAATCTTTCTTTAAACTTTTTAAGAAGAAAAGTAAGTAGTTCTGGGACGTGTGTGTGTGTGTGTGTGTGTGTGTGTGTGTGTGTGTGTGTGTTTATGAGTGCCGAAATCACAATGAAATAACTTAATAGCCTTAAATTAATCTCTGTGGTATAGCAGGTCATTGAAATGCCTTGGGCAGTATTATGTGCCCTTGGTCTGTATTTATGTTTGGGGTTTTATGTGGCTTTATTTCTTTTATACTTCTCAAAAGAAGTGCTTCAAGGAAGGGGGGAGTCTTTGCGTTGACTCTTTGCCTCGATCTCTGTGTGATCTTGGAGTGTTCGGCTGGATGAGTGGTTCAGTGAGTCAGTGTGTACTGAGTCACATAGTTCTGCTGGGGATGACCCTCTAAAGCCCCCTGGTATTCTGTGTTATGGATTTCAGAGCTTGAGGACAAACTGTCTAGACGGATGACTGTCATAAAGCAGTGAGCTTTTGTGTTGTGGCTTTGTTGTGTACTTCCTGTCAGTTTAAATTACGTTAATCTAGGTGCTTCTTCATGCTGGTGAAAATTTAATTTTACAGTGACATGGATATTTTTTTCTACTAGCTTATTTCTGTGTGGCTTTGTGTTGCCTTTTGATCAGTGACAGGACCTGGATAAATGTGCAGGGAGGGTCTCTGCACACAGGGATCGGAGACTGCAACAAAGAACAACACTCTCCTTCACTTTCTGCATCTCTCTAGCTCGAAGCCTGTCTGCGGACGGACTGATACAAATCTGCCCTGGCAGGAGGCAGGTACAGTAGGAAGAGACAGCTGCTCTTTCAGAGGAGCCAGTTTGTATCTGTGCTCTGGGGCTGATGGTACAATTACAGGGCCTCAGACTCCATCACTTGGATTTGATTTGTAATGAGCAAAGAGAAAAAATTTCCTTTTTACATATAAGGCAATTAAAACTCTAAAATAAATAGACATTAGCAAACATTTTAATGAATTCTGTGTGTACTTTGAGGAACCTCTGGCTGCTTGGAGCTGTGTCACTCTCTGTGTTCACTCACAGAAGGCAGAGTGAAGACCATGCTTTAGAAGTTTATGTATTAAGGCTGCTGGTGTTATGAACCCTGCGGAATGTTTGTTCAATATGTAAAATAGTAGGAACCTAGTTTAAATACCAATCTTTGTCAAACATTATAAACAGAAAACGGCATTTTGGTTTTTAGCTTTATATCTGGTTCTCAGTGTTGATTACCATTTAGCAATTTATACAGAAGGTAGCTTCTGTAAGTCTTTTGAGATCCATAGGCCTTTAAAATGTGGTAACTGCAGGAAAAAATGTTAGTTTGGTGGGTTTTAGGTGTATGGGAGCCAGTCTAAAGAAGGCACCGTTCTTCCATGGAAATAGTTCTGGGGGCTCCTTAAGAATTCATTGTCTGAACCATAGCCTTGCTTTATTTTATACAGCTTATTTGATGGAGCAACCCTAGTCCATTTGGGCTCTACAGTAGTTTTAATTACTGCAGTATAGGGTGTGTTTAGTTAATTTTAAGTATGTTCAAACAGAGTCATTATTTCATTTATTTTTCTTTTAATGTTCTTTTGAGATTGTGTTTTATCATCTAGTTCCCAGGTATATACTCGGTTGTTCTGGGCAACTGTCTGTGGCAGGGCACAGTCAGGGTAGACTTACCTCTGACTCATAGTCATAACATTTCCTGGCTCTACACAAGTTAGATTTGCCACCCAGGTAAATGCCTTGTTCAGAGGCTTGCTTTTACATATGTCTAGTCTCTCCTATGCATAAGCATGTGGCAGATATGTAAAAAGTATTGAAGCATTGCTGATGAATGTGTTTGAGTGCTGCCAGCTTCTAGACACCACCTGAACTCCAGGATAGTCAGTGTTGATGGGAAATACAGAACAAAGAGATCCCGAGCTCTAGTGGAGTGTAGAAAATTATCTCAGAAATTTATCTTAGGCTCAGTGTCTCTGCTGGTGTCCCTCCCAGCAAGGTTTTGTATTGTTTTGCATTGAAAAATTGCAAGTGAATTGGTTTGCGTTAGATAAAGTCAATTGTATTTGAGATTTTAAAAACATTTAATACAGAAGTATCCCATGAAAACATAAATGAGAGAATGTTATAGCACAGATGGTGTTTGAACTGAAAACATGCTAGGTTTTAAAGTTTTCATTTACAATTGTGACAATGGTGTTTTAAAGTTATTCAATGGAGAAATATTTGATTCCAACCTCGTGGTTGGGGAATTTGTTTCGGACTTGTACAGTTGGTAAATTTGAGTTTGGTGTGTGTGGATAAACAGGAATGAGAAGTCTCTGTGAAGTTTGTCCATCATCCTTCTGAGACAGGAGCAGGAAGAGGAGTCCTGATGTTGAGATGCAGGAACCTGAGCAAGCACTGCTGTGAACGTGTTGTGTGGTAGATGGACAGTTTCGCTTTTTCTCTGTAGATATAGCTCAGTGGATAAAACCCCTGAAGCCTGAGATGGAGTCTCTCTGGAGGTTGCTCCTTTGTTCCTGGCAGATTCTTGCCTGTGGGTGTGTTAAATGCCACAGCCTTATCTTTCTCTTGTTTTTCAAGCTGGGTCTCAGTGTATTCCAGGCTGGCCTGGAACCCAGGATGTAACTCAAGCTGGCATCAAACTTGTAGCAATCCTCAGGCCTCAGCCTCCCAATGGTGGGAGTAAAGGCATGAGCTGCCATGCCTGGTGGCTGAGACCTTACCTTAATGGCATAAATTCAGAGTCATCAACTGACATGCGAATCTGTTCTTTTTTTCTCTGTAGCAGTTTCCAACTTAGACGAGGAGAGTCGATGGACTGTCCACTACACGGCACCATGGCATCAGCAGGAGAATGTGTTCCTTCCCGCTACGAGACCCCCCTGTGTGGAAGATCTGCACCGCCAAGCCAAGCTCAACCTCAAATCAGTGCTGAGGGGTAAGACAGCCTCCTCTCTGGGCTTGCTGGACTTGAATTGCTCATGGTTAGGAGCTGACTGCATCAATTTAATCACTGTCTGTAAGAGAAGAGGTATGGGCATTGAATGTCTCCATAAATGCAACCTTACACATGCCGAGAAGCTTCCGATCCTTGTAAGACCCTGTCTTTTTACTGGCTTGCACATCTGCCTTCACAGAACCCGGGGATGCTTAGAACCCCCTCCACGTGTTCCAACCCTCAGTATTAATCTAATCCAAATAAACTTTTGCTAACGTGGGATTTTGCCACTGCCTTTTAAAGCTGTTGTAGGTATTGAAAGCAAATTTGCTAAAGCTGGTGCTTTTAAATGGTCTGTTCTGTTTGGTTAATGTTAGAAGGCGGGACGGGGGTGCTTCTATATGTAAACTTTGCCGTGATGCCAAGTAATCAAGGTATCAGAATTGGGTAATGCCCAACAGGGCTCTTCTGACCATAGATTCTGTTGGCAGTGGCTGCGAAGTATAAGAGTCATGCATTTCTACAGAGATTGTAAGACTCTAACAAATAGTAGATGTTGAAAACAGCAAATGAATAGTGAAAGGGTCTTTGCAAAGGCCATAAAGTGGGGGGGGGGGGGAAGCAGGGGATTCTTCTGAAGGACAGGGTTTACTTGGAAAGTTGTCAGTTGGAGACACCTTGTAATAAAACAACACACCAAAGTTCTTACCCTACAGGGCACTATTTATTCCTATCAGATCTCTTATCATGTGATCCAGGGACATAAATAAACTGAAGAAGTATTTGTGATTTACTTGAAATTTAATGAATCTGGACACCGTTTCTATTACCCAGTTGTAGTAAATTTGAAACCCTAACAGTTTTGTCATTGACCCAAGGAGAAAGCATTTCGAGGAACCTCTGGCTTTGTGAGAATTATTACTTAACGTATCCGTCATTTTCTAAGTGATTTGTTTGTTAATGTTTTAGCATAATGACACCAATGCCTGTCTATTAAATAGTTTATTACAATGTTCTCCACCTGTGGGTCACAACCATCAGGAAACACATATTTTCCATGTTCTCAGGAACCCCAGCTATAACTTTATTTTCATTGCTACTTCATAACAGTAAATTTTCTACTGAGCCCTGTCTCGGTTCCTAAGACTGTGAGAAATGTGTTTCGCCATGGTCACGCTGCACAGGTTGAAAACCGCTGGTTTATTACAGTCCAAGAACCAGTTTCAGCCCAGTGAATATTTCATCTCATTTAATTTTCATAATTATTCTAGCGTTCACTCTGCACCCAGATGAAGCAATAATTCATAAAGGTAAACCTGTGGTATCACCACAAAGTTAGTTGTAATAACCAGGACTTCCACTTGGATCTCCTTAGGCTGTGGTACTCATTGCTCTGTTAAACTGACTTTAATAGCTATTTATTGGGAATTTATTGTTCTGAAGCAAGTGTAGAATATGAAGGCAGAATCCTGACTATCCTAGAATTTGTACTTTGTAATACAAATCACACCACAAAAACTTCTCACAAGATATGCCCAAAACTGATCTTTGGGAATGAAAAAAAATCAGATAATTTTTGCTCAGAGATCTTCAGACAAGCAGTAGATTTGTCATAAAATTATTGCTGTTTTTTTTTTCTTCCTTGAATTGTTTTTGCATCTATCTGATAGATCACCTGTTGTCTGTCTGTCCGCATACATATGTGTGTAGGTCAGAAGGCAACCTGCTAACTTATACAAGCAGTTCTTCCCTTTCACCATATGGGACCTGGGGATCAAACTCAGGTCCTTAGGTTTAGTGGCAAGCCCCTTTCCCTGCTGAACCATCTTGCCTACTTTCTTTTCCCCTTGACTTTCCCAATGCATAGCTTATCTCATGTGTCTTAGTGTGTCTTGTTTTAGACTCTAAAACTTAGGGCATTACCAGGTTCTTTTTTTCATTAAGCGAGGGTAACTCACATGTTCAATGACTACAAGCTTAAATGAGAACAGCGTCAGTTGTGCTCATTTGCATGGCTTTCGGGTTATACTTTGAGCTTAATCACCTTCATGATACTGATTGCTTAGTGTACTTAAATCCAACTGTAGTGGAGAACCGTTCAGTCCCCAGTGGGTCATCTTTAGTTAGTTTCAGCAGGCAGCACCTCTACTTAATATAGCTTACCTTTCTCCACCACATAAGTAATGAGATGGTGGCATTGTTCCCAGGACAAGTCAGGGAGGTGGTGCTTTGCTCAGATTGCTCTGCCCAGCTCCTGAGCAGCCAAGCACTACATGGGCTGGCTTGTAGAGAGATTCTCTACGATGGTGTGGCTTGAGTCTGAATATTCAGGCTGACCTGCTTTTTGATCACTCTCCAGGAAACTATGCCTCACTCTCAAGTTCATGTATTTTCAAGTCTCACATCAGGGCTTTCCTTCCCTTAGAAGGCTGAGCACTTGTCTGTGGATTCTTCAGTACCACACAGGAGAGAGAGATCATCACCCCAAGTTTTGCCAAAATTTGAAATTTTATTTTCAAAAGATAATTTCGGTCAGTTGTTGTGTTTTTTTTTCTTTTCTTTAAAGCCTGCAACAGTTTCATCAGAGAGATGTTCTAGTCACAAAATTAATAACTTTGGGAAATTCTTGGACATTTAAAGTCTGGGATTTTAAGCCTTTTTTTTTTTTTTTTTTTTTTTTTTTTTTTTGAGGTTTTAAATATGACTTTGACAATCACGGCTGGATAGGATGAAACAACAAAGATTGACTCAGTTCTTTTCTGTTCTGTATCTACTTCTGATCACTTTTGATCCACTCAGAATTTCATGTCCCTCTTCCCCCACATCATCTAGCAAACAGAGAGAAGCAAAGGAGGGTATCCATTATTTCCACACCAGTGAAGGTTCAGAGTGATGGAGAAACACTTGAGAGGACAGCTGAACGTGAACACATAGTATGACATACTGAGTATCTCCATTTATACCTACTGTGGAAACTTGGCCTTGAATGAGCTATCAGTTTAATTCTCCCAGAACATTTTTTTTTTGCTCAAAAATATAGAAAAATATAATTCTCTGTAGTGTACAATCTATTTCATTCTCCCTCTAATCTCTCTGTGACATTGTCTTTAAAGATGTAACAATCATTTTTGCTAAATGTGAGTGCTGTCTTGTTATCACTCAAGTACTCTTGTGCATGATTTTGTCCCTTTCTGTAGGAGAGAAGCCAGATCTGCTGAGTTTTAAAGATTACAAAGTGCAAATGGCAATGGTACAGTGAGTACTAATAGGTTAACAAATAAACACCAAACTTATACTTCTTAAAGTAACCTGGAAATGCTGAAATGCTTAGTGGTCAGTCCACACCTTTATGGAAAAGTGTGGTGTTTAGAAGTACGGTTTAAGTTAATGTCCAAAGGCAGGTAATTGATACAGTTGCTTACTATCTGAGCATCAGTTTTGTACTTACTTGTTTGCTTGCTTGTCTCTTCACTTACTTATGTAGACAGCATCTTGTTCTGTTATGTAGTCTCTACTAGACTTTTGCCATAGCCTCCTCCATGCTGGAACCATTAGTTTGTGCCTCCATCCCCATCATCACTCCAGGAGTCTTAGAGTGAACCACTCTCCAGTTTTAGGGGCCCGGTTTGGTGTCCTAACTACTCAGGCAGCTTTGTAGGTAAGGTGTAGCAGGTGTGTAGGGAATCTTGAAAATGAAAGTACCAGGAGGCCTGTTCTCCATCATCTCCTCCTTGGTCCTTTACTTCCACATTACAGGAAGACTGGTCTTTCCAGATGTCTAACATGGCGCATGGCACATCTGGAAGCAGGGGATCCCTTGTGCACTTTCACTGCTCAAAATGTAGTGAAGATTATTTGTATTTGTTGTCAGTCTCTGGATAGCTTGCTAAAACAGAGTGGACACATTCTTAGATCAAATGTTGGTTTTGTTCATTTGCTACTAGTGATTTAGATTATGATTTACTACCCTTGAAGATATATGTTACCTAGATTTAAAAATACTATTTTAATGTTTGTTTGGTTTGTTTCTTGGAATATATATATATATATATATATATATATATATATATATATACTTGTTTTTGGGTCACATGCAAGCTTGGTGCCTATGGAAGCCAAGACACTGGGCTGGAGTTATGGATGGTTGTAATTGTATGCATGCTAGGAACAAACCCATGAGGCCACCTTTTCAGCCCCTTGTTTTATTTAATAAGACATCTGGCTTACTGAAAATAAAGAGATTTGAAGGTGGATTCCATTGTCCCTGAAGAATTCTCTTACCACTGTACTGAACTCGAAGAAGATTTTACCCCTTTTATCTCCTGTGGTGGTTTGAATATATATATATGCTTGGCCCAGGGAGTGGCACTAATAGGAGGTGTGGCTTTGTTGGAGTAGTTATGGCCTTGTTGAAGGAAGTGTGTGACTGTGGGAGTGGGCTTTAAGACCTTTCTCCTAGCTTCCTGGAAGCCAGTCTTCTCCTGACTGCCTGCATCTCAAGATGTAGAACTCTTAGCTCCTCCTCCAGCCCCATGCCTACCTGGATGCTGCCATGCTTCCTGCCATGATGATAATGGGCTGAACCTCTGAACTTATAAGCCAACCCCAATTAAGTCATTGCCTTTATAAGAGTTGCCTTGGTTATGGTGTCTCTACACAACAATAGAAACCCTAACTAAGACAACTCCATAAGTATATGAACCTTTATGACTTTACTGGAGACAGCTTTGATGAAAGATACCCTCTTGATAACCACATTTTATCTACATGGCCTTTAGCTTTCTAGAAAGAATCTCTGTTGAGTGGGAAGGGAGATTGGAAGCTAGGGATTGGCTCCAAGAGAGGGTCCTTGTTTGTTTCTCTACAGCTTTCAGACTTTATTTAACAATAATGAGCATATTAAAGACTGAAATAAAGGCATCATGTTCATTCTCCAAAAAGCTCAACTTGGAAGATATAAATACAGTTTCTCACAGTATGATTAACAGACAGTTTAGTCACTGTATCTGTGTATACTGCTGCCTGAATTAGTTCACAGAGCATCTGCTGTTGGTATCAGGAATGTTCTTGCAGAGAAATGCATTTTAGCAGGTCAGTTTGCTCCATGGCTCTAGATTCAGAAGTGCAAGCACAGGGAGGAAGGAGTCTTCAGTTTGGCCCATGCTCTCTTAAAGTCAGAGTTTCATTACATCTGAAAGGACAGAGCTGTGGATCTGTGATGCTGTGAAGAGACCACTTTTCTCAGATGCTTAGAGAGAAGTGTATGTTTAAAGTCTAATGTAGGATAGCTTTCTATGGACCAGATTTCTGAGTAGATTCAGCAAGGTCTCTCAATCCAGTCTTTTCTCTGGTTCTGATTCAACAGACTGACAATTGCATCTGTCTTTTTTGGACTTGGGTCTCTGAGACCTCACAGATATATTTTGTGTCTTGGGCAATAGATTCTTGTCCTGGAGATCCTGTAATAGGAATCTCAAAGTATCTGCCCCTCATTGTGGAAAAGGTATCTGTGGAAGGAGGGGTACATTTTAATTTAGTATGGTGACATACAGATATAAGTGAGTAGAACATAGGCCCTTTTCTGAAATGGCTGCCATGTTTTAGTTGGTACTATCCCTTAAATGATTTACTCCCATCATGCACTGTGGGAGGAGGAGGAAGAGGAGGAGGAGGAGGAAGAAGAGGAATAGAGATGTAAGTTGACATTGAAAGCTATAGTCATGATGCTATGGTTCATGTCATCCCCATTTCCCAACAGCCTCTGAATAACACCTACAGTAGAGATCTTGTAGGTTCCCGTCAGTCTGATGGTCAGCCCTCTCATATTCTGTAGTCAGACAAACCAAAGCCCTTAGAAGATGAGGGATGTCCACTCTGCAGGCCTATTGTGATCTCAGTGCATCCTGAGGAGACTTGTTTAGCTGCTGTCAACTTCCAGAGAGTTCACAGGGACAGGACTCACCCTGGGAGTTTAATGTCCAAGGCAGGTTTGGTTTCTTGAGGCAGTTCATTTAGGAGATTCCAATGAATGCATTGTTGCCCAAGGTAGCTTCACAGTTGTTCTGGAATCTTCACTCACCCAGATTTCATTAGCATTCAAATTAGTGCAAGAGGCACAAAGAAGATCTGTGTGGTATCAGGTGTGACTGGTACATTTTAATGCCATTTGGTGTTTGTTTCTAAGGTTATATTAGGCTCTAGTACCTCAATAGACTTAAAATCTATGAGGTATAAATTACAAGGGAAAATTATAAAGGCTTGGGAATAACAGATAAATAACTTACCACTTGTAGGTACTCTGCCTAGCTTCTGACTTCCTGAAGACCATTGAGATATTAAAAAAAAAAAACAGCACAGTGTTGCTAGCTAAAGAAAAAAACATGTTAAATTCTATGAACAAGTAATTCATTTACAAATTGTTCTAAATTGTGTTCTAGGGTGGTTTTTTGTTTTTGTTTTGTTTGTTTTTGTTTTGTTTGAGATAGTGTCTTTACAGCCTAGCCTGATTGTTTTGAACTCACTATATAGTTCAGGCTAATCTCAAAGTAATAGTGAACATCCTACCTCAGCTTCCCGAGTGCTGAGATTTTAAGCACACAACACCACGCCTGGCTCCCATTTTTCTAGTTTACAGAAAAATGGGTGTAAAATTGGGGCAAAGGTGGCCATAAAATATTAGTCACAAAAAAACCCCACAGAACACAGATGTGAAACATAGCTCTCCTGTTTTCCTCAAGCACAGCAGCAATAGATTAGAGTCTTGGTCTGTAATCAATAAATACTCCAGAAATTGAGATGAGAGATGAAGGTTCTGATCTCAGAGCTGTTAATTAGTACATAGCAAGGCCATCTTGGGAATCATATCTCCTTTTTGTTCTTGGCTTCTGGAAAACAGCCTATGGTTTATCTCTTTATGTTTTTGTTCCCCAAGCTCCAGAATTCTGATTGGCTGGACCCTGTGTGATCAATGTGCAGGTTATTGTCACAGAGACACACCAGCTGCTGAGCCCAAGCCCTGACAAATCATCTGAAATCAAGTTTCTGTTCTCATACATTTTTTTTCTAAGCCAAGTATTGCAAGTGAGTCACTGGGCTGGATATTGTAAAAGAGCCAAAGATGAGTAACTGCTGTTTTCTTCAGCAGCTTAGACCAGGTGGGGAGATAAGACTATATGAATAACTGGTACGATGTTGACGATGGTGGCATTTATTATTGAGCCTCACCCTACCCTTGGGCGTAGGCTTTCAAACATAAACTTAATCATTTCTGTTTCATTTGAAATTCTTTTCTAGCTCCTATTCAGGTCTTTAACTCCACAACCCGTGTGAAGTGACCCCTGCTGTCTGTCTATGTCCTTGTACCAAATCACCTGTTCTCTTTCATGTACCTCATGCCCTCTTTTACGGTCTTTACCATATCCCCTCTTTACCTTATCATTTTTACAGGGAAGTTTGATAAAGTTCTTTAACTAGAATGCTAGTTTGTCCCCTCCCCACCCCCTAGTAGTACATTACAATCCAATCTGTGCCCTTCTGAACCATGACCTTTCATACCTGGGCACTTCACACTGCCCCTCTTTGATAGTTCCATGGGTATCTGAATCTCCACAGAGCTCTTCTGGACTTCCGAGTGGCCCTTCTCTGCCCTTGTACACACTCCCACAGAACCTTATAGCTCTCTATGCAAGCAGGTTTAAAACAGTGGAGTAACTGCATTTTCACATGTATTCACCCCTTAAAGCAAGAACTTTAGTAACAGGACTTTGTCCTGTGTATCCTCAGCCCACAGTCTAGCATATAAGATTAGAAATCCTACTCCATCTGTGGAAGCCCCATCATCTACAACTTCAGGGAGCTGAGTCAGAGCCAACAACTGTAAGGTTGTAGCGAGAGGAGGGATGAAGCAGGCTGGGGGCGTGGGTTTCAGTTAACCCTGGAAGCCTAAATTGTTTTATATTTTTAAAGAGCTGTAGCCATAAAAGGTTCAAGAGAGTAACTGTGGAAAGAGAAAGTCATCAGGATGGGCTGGGCATCTTGGTGCTTATGCGTGGGAAGAGTTTGAGGCTCTGGAATGGGTTTCTTGGAAGCCATTGGTAACCTTTGAAAGAGCAGTTGAAAGGCAGTGAATCTGGGAACAATGTATGGTGCCAGAGGTGTGACCTGTGTCTTCTTAGGGAACGGGAGAGTGGTAGTTTGTGTTGGAACCAGAAACTATGTGGTTCCCTTAAGAGAGGTGCTGGAAGCTTGGTAGAAATGTGGCTCCTTGGAATCATTAGCTGTTTGGTGAGAAAGACGACTTCGGCTGCTAATCTGTGACCAGTGCTTATACATGGAGTTAGGTTGACTTTCTAAAGGACATGATAGTGTAATTGAAGCCACTGTTTTTAAATGTGTTTGGCATTCATTAAATATGGAATTTTTATCTTTAGGGGGAAAAATGCTTGACTTGAGGCAAGGCCTTAAATCCTTCATTAAGAAATAGAGAGGAACAGAGACAGAAATGTGGTGCCAACAGAATGGGAATTGTGGACAAAGAGCACAGCTTAGTGTCCCCATTGGACTTGATGTCTTCTAGTAACCACAAGTGCTTTCTGTGGTATAACCTGTGAAAGAGAAATCAGGTGCTGGGAAAAGTGAACCGTCATTGCCTCTCAATAGGTAGAGAGGACTCCCTTTCCCCATGTTTAATGGTTACTAACGTACAAAAGATAGACCCAGACCTTCAGATGATCCTGGCCTGGACAAAGCACCATGGATTGTTTAAACAAAGGCTTTTTGTTTTGTTTTTGTCCACAGTAAGTCTGCTGTCTCAGCAGTTCCGCGTTCATTCCTGATAAAGTAACTTGAGTGGCTTCTGTGCTTCAGACAGAGTGGCAGAAAAATGCTACATTTAAAGTCCCTAGATAAGGTCTGCCCTGGCTCCCCATACAGCCCCAGTATCTGGTGTTGGCAGAGAATCCCTGTGGGCTATTTGATATTCACTCCTCTGCCGATGGTCCTCAGCCGCCGATAGCTGTCCTGATTCTAACGTGAAATGAGATCTCCTTCACGGTGGCTTTTCTGCTGTGCTTGGCTAGGACTCCTGATTTTCACACACTTGCTCACACTCATCACCGGTGCCAGCCATAAGCTTTCCACCCTCATTTCAACCAGATTCTGTACTGGAAGCCTTCTTAAATTAATTTGGGAATGTGAAGACAAGAGGCTGTAAAAATTGGCTTTCTGCAATAGTAAATGACAGTTTAATAGTAATGCTCTTGATGGTGTATTTAAAAAAAAAAATGCTGAGAATTAATCCAGTGGCTTCGGTATTGGTATTTTCTTACTAAAGTTCCTTGCCTGCCTCATTAACTATATAGGGAGATATTAATAAAAATGGCTTCAAAGCTTTCTAAAACTTCACTGCCACATATTTCCTCATATATCTGAATTTAAAATTGCATATGGATATATGTGTATGCATGCATACATACATACATACATGAGTATGCATGTGTATAAAATTATTTGTATGTCTGAAGTTGCCTGTGGTGATTAATGTTCGGGAGGGTGACATTGGTCCCAGCATACAGGAGAAACAGTGTGTGTATTAACACATGAGTCAGCAAATTCACTTTCACTTGACTGTTGAACTGATGACCAGCAAGCAGTGTGTTCTACCTCTGGGACTTCCACCTTCCCTCTCTTAGTCTGTATTTTGTTAAATACACTGTATAAATTGAAATGAAAAGCCATGTGGAATTGGATAGAAATATGTTTGGCTTGTCTCCTGTAGCAGAGAGAGCCATCTCTTTCTCTGGTGGCAGCCT
The DNA here is from genome assembly GCF_011762505.2 of Arvicanthis niloticus. Taxonomy (NCBI): domain Eukaryota; kingdom Metazoa; phylum Chordata; class Mammalia; order Rodentia; family Muridae; genus Arvicanthis; species Arvicanthis niloticus. Next base: position 27,095,998 of record NC_133436.1, read on the forward strand.
GTCATTATCTCCTCTCCTGACTTCTTCTCTTAAATTTGACTGATGTTTTCTTTGGAAGTGCGGTTTTCCCTTGGACATCTGTCTATCTGCGCGGGCAGAAAGCTTCTGGGAATTACCCATGATGCAGGCAGCTGTTTAGTTTTGGCATCTGGGTAGTTGGTACGTTGTTTTTTTATCACTGTGACAAATTGCATGAAGTAAAGGACTTATGAAGGAGAAGATTTATTTTAGCCCAGCCTTTCAGAGGGCTCAGTCCTTGGTTGGACAACTGCATTTCCCCCTAGGCCAGTAGTAAGGCAGAGCATTTTGGTGACAGGGCATTTGGAGCAGGCTGCTCACCTCACATATTTCACAGTTTCTACCACCGCAAGTGTCCATTCAATGACAAACCCATCAATGGATTGTCCTCTTATTGGTTAAGGCAGAGCCCCATGAACCTGTCATTTTCCTAAAGCCCCACTTCGGAGCCCTGTCTGGTGTGTAGTCCGTTAACATATATAAGTCTTGGTGACATTTTGCTTCCAAACCGTAACAGTCTAACTGAAATTCTACGGAGACTTGATTTCTCTTTGTAGATGGCCTGACTGAGCACTGACTGTCATTACCCCATCTGACCTAGTCTTTAGTCTTCCTCTGCTCTTCTACTAATGTGAGCTTTGAAAGGGCCATCTTCCTGGGAGCTTATTCAATTCCATATTGATCCTTCTCACCACCCTTACCACTCCCGAGATGTGTAGTGTCCTGAGACACTGATGATACAGACTGACCAAGGATAACATGTAATGAGCAGTGGGAGGAGCACCTCTCTTGTGGTTCCATTCATTATCCTTTTAAGGGCACACTACCAAGAGAGCACAGGGAATCTGTTGTTTATTTTATAACTTGCTTAGTACCTGCTATGTACCTACAACTGAGCAAGTTCACTTAGGGCTTAGAGATCTTAGGAAGACTTTGACATTTCCATCTAGAACATGGAAAGCTATTGGCGAAATTGGAACTCAGGAGTCATATAATCTGACTTGTTAAATGGCTCCATTTAGCTCTGTGTTGATGTAAGGCATGTTAATAGCCTTCAAGAAACTGTCCTTGTATTTGGAGTTGAACTGGGATATTTATGTAGAAGTTAAGACTACCACACATCTGAAGGACACCTTGACTTATAAAATACCACTGTAAGTAACAGAATTAAAAGCTTTTACATCTTTTGAAACAAAACAGGAAATAAAAATAGATATCAGATACAATGTTCTTCTTCCCATACTGATCTGTAGCTTGTCAGTCAAATTCATCTTCATCCTGTCTTCTTGCTAAGTTACTGAATGATGTAAGCTCATCTCTTTCCTTTTGGGATTTGAAAATTCTGTGTGCAAGTGTGTGTGTGTGTGTGTGTGTGTGTGTGTGTGTGTTTGTGTGTGTGTTTTTTGCATGGGCAATCTTGCTACCCTTCCCCCTTAAAATAATTTCTTACATTGAAATATGCACACAGGTGTGGGGAAAAAATCTCGCAGGGGGATGGAGAGTTCGGTGGCGGGGTCCCACAGCGGTCTGGCAGCAGGGTCCCGGTGGGCTTCCCACGCCGTCGGAGGGTCCCACATTGGTACAGCCACTGCAGGCTGGCGGCTGCTGCGGTTCAAGGTTCCAAAGGCTGGGAACCTGGCTGCGGCAGGCCCAGGACCAGGAGACACGTGGAGTCCGGTTTTCCAAAGCTTTTATTGTTCATGGTGTGGTGAATGGATGTAGATGGTATGCGCTTCCCCCAAAAGCCAGGCTCCCCTGACTTTTTATAGGGAGGGGGAAAAGGGAGGGGATAACTTAATTAGCTACACCCCCCTCCCAGCCTTTAGATAACTCATTAATATTTAAATCTCTGGAGGTGGAGACCTCTACCTGTGTCCTACATGACTGAAAGGCACAGGTTAAATGGAGTTACCTCGTCCAAGGCCCAACACACAGGATGTCTCCAGCTATAAAAATTCTATTGTTCTTTTTGGGAGTCCCTGCTTGATACTGCCTCCAAATACAGAAGACCTCTCTTACCCTTTTGTCTTCACCTAAGTGTCATCACACCAGCCACCTTTACTTTTCTAGACAGTCACCTGCTTCTGAACCATGTTCTCATATGGTAGCCCTGGGCTAGTAGCATGAACATCACCTGGGGGCTTGTTAGAAATGAAAGTTCTTGGGCTCTGACCCAGACCTGAAGAACCTTGGATCAGAGCTGACAATGCCTTAATGAGCCCTCCTGGAGATACAGAGGCACCTTAGTCTGGAGAACTATTGTCCAAGGTAGGTGAACTTACTTAATTAAACAGCTGAGTTGTAAGTACCTTGAAGGTTGGAATAAAACCCACCACCCTGCATGAGAAACTAGACTTTCTTGTCTTTATGACTTCTGTCTCTGCCTGCTTACTCTGCTTTCCCTTCAGTAAGCATGGCCTCAGGTGTAGAAAAACATTCAGAGGTTTACTAAGAAATGAGTCAAGGGATGGTAGAGGTAGCCTGTTATACAAAAATGATGACCTGAGTGCACAGGTAAAAGGTTGAACTTGGGTGCCTGGCTGTGATCCCAGTGTTGGGGAGGCAGAGGTAGACTGATCCTGGGCCTTGCCGGTTAGCCAGTCTGGCCAAAGTGGTTTAGTGGGAGCTTTTATACCTCAAAGTTATAAAATGGAGAAGAGATTAAGGAAGATACTTAACCTCTGTGCACATGAACCTACATATAAATGTTCTCTGTCTGTCTGTCTGTCTGTCTGTCTCTGTCTCTGTCTCTCTCTCTCTCACACACATACACACACACACACACACACACACAGAGAGAGAGAGAGAGAGAGAGAGAGAGAGAGAGAGAGAGAGAGAGAACCTGTTAGTAGACTCACAGACCCCCACTATATGACTTGCCTTCCCCTTCTTTTCTCCAGAAGCAGAACTCTGGTGAATAATTGCATAACAAATCTTAATTGAAAGTGAGGGAAAGACTGACCTTTAGTCCAGCAGTAAATCAAAAGGGTATGGTTTTTTTTTTTTTTTTTTTTTTTAATTTTTAGCATTTAAAATTTCTGTCACATTATTTAGAAAAATACCTGCAGACAAGATTTATATTAAATTCAGTAAATGAGTGTGTCACTTGAAAAATGTTGGCACATCTATGGACTTTTAATTATCTTGATGTTTGTTGGTGCTTGAAGACAATGTAAATAAATTGGCATTAACTGCTTTAAGAATTTTTTGGAAAATCCAAATATATTTTGGCAAATTTATTGTCTGTAAATGGCATATGAAATCAGTTTGATTTCTTTCTCTTTTCCAATTTTGCCAAACCCGATAAATTAGTGAAAGTCAAATTAAGAACTCTATTTTGGATTGATTTTCACTAAGAAACTTTTTGTACACTTACAAAGCATAATGTTTAAGTACAGTCAGTTTCTCCTATGTGCTTCCTTACAAGTGCAAACAAAATTCTATTAGCTACATCACACCTGGCACATTATTGGGCTGGAATTGATTTTATTCTAGACCCAAATGCCTATTCTCAGATCCCCTGGACTGAGATAAAGATGTGCTAGCTCTGGCCCTAGACCCTGCTGCTCTTAGTCTAATGAAAAATAACTGGGATAGAACTATGGAAATGTGGATCATTTGCATCCGAGTTTCCTGATTGAGAAAAAAAGATCAAATGCACACTTTCCTTTAATTCTCACACAACTATTTTAAACACAAATCAAGTAATGACAGCAAAGGGCTTTCTGATTTTCTTTTTGTTTTTAATGTCAGGAGTATTGGCTTTAAAAATCAGCCATCTGAAAACAATGAGTGTTTTAGCTGCCGACTCCTGCTAGGGCACATCACAGAGCAGCACATTATGACCATCATCCTTATAATTAACGCTGGGGCTGGAGTCCTCCCAAAGTTGTATGACCTTCAGTTCCAGTAAGAGGATCTGAAAGATTTAATACTATTCAAGATTAACCATATTCAGATGTTAAAATATGGTATGTCGGAACCCCATGCTGGTGTGAAATCCAGGATTCTGCTCTGACCCCAGCACCTCCCGTCTTCCCAAGGAATACATGCTTCTCTGTGCTGTCAATACTCTACTGGCCTGAAAAATGACAAGGTAGAAAACTTACTGGATCCTTAGGCTTCTTGTTCCCAAATTATTCTTTCATTATCCAACTGTCTTCTCACACGGTTTAGTGAGCTAGTAAACTTTTTATTTTTTATTTATTTTTTGGTATTGTTTTAGAACCACCTACTTATATTACTGTATTATCTTCTTGGAGACTAGAAACCAGTCCCATTTTATTCCCAATGTGCATTTGGTTTCTGTTTCCTCTTCTCCTCTATAACACCTAGCAACCTTGTGTGAGGAAGGTTTTAGTGATGAAGACTGAATGTCTGCTCTGTGAATACACAAGTGTTCTACTCCTGAGCCATACCTTCAGTTCCAAGTCCAAGGCGTTCGCTTTTATTGAAGTTAAAAACTTAATTTCAGCCCATTTACAAATCATTATAAGAACTTCAGGAAACATTAACATGTTTAAAAACATTTTAAAATTATTTTGTTACATGTGTATGGATGTTTTGCTGCTTGCATGTCTGTATACCATATGCACACCTGGTGCCTAGGAGGCCTGAAGAGGCCATCAGCTTCCCCAGAACTGGAGTGACAGATGGTTATGAGCTGCCACATGGGCTCCGGGAATCCAATTTGGGTCTCTGGGAGAGTAGCCACTGCTCTTAACTATGGGGCCATCTCTCCAGACTCTAAGAAAAAAAATTTAATGCATCGCAGACCTTTAATGGTATTTGTCAACACAAATAAGCACAGCTCTCATCTTAAAGGAGGGAGAGAGTTTATTATGTAGCTGATCCAAATGAGCGTGGCCCGGGCACAGATACCACACGTGCCATGTTTCAGTGTGATAGCAGTTTCAGGAAGGTTTTAAAATTAAATTATGATTACTGTCGTGGGGCTGGTGCATGTGTCCTACAGAGTGCATAGAGGGTCAGGGGACAACCGTGTGGAGTTGGTTCTCTTTTGATATCTTTAAATGTGGTATGAGGATTAAGACTCAGGTCGCCAGGCTTGTACTGTTGGGAAGTGAGCACCTGTACCGAACGAGCCACCTGGCTAGCCCTTCATGAAGTTGTCACAGCAACAGAACAAAGAAAGTCATACACCAAGACTTGTTTGGTTTGTTCTCCCCAAATACGTTGGTAGGTGAGTGATGCAAATTGGGGAAGTGTCTTCTAGCCTCAGATGCTAGCTGATGACATTCTTAGCCTTTGGGTTGGCAGAAGTCAGAGGACTCTGCCTATTCCAAAAAGACGTACTGAATTGTGACAGTAGGCTGTTAGTTTCCATGTAGAAGTGGGTGATATGGCTAAGAGTGCCAGAAATAGCCCAAGATAATATTGTAGTTCTCCATAGTCAGCTCTATAGAATGCTTGACACAGCTATGGGCCCCACCACCACTTCAAAGTCTCAGCTCACAGATTAAATGTATGACAGAGAAATCACATGTGAGGTATAGACATTGGTGGTAAATGCCAGGTGCTATTCCTGGTCTCGCTGGTGACTTTTCTTCATTCAAACTCTAGCCGTGGTTTATTTGGACTTTGTGCACCTGCACAGTCTGACCAAAATTTCAGTGCTTTAAGGCTGGAGCTGGTGGGGATAAAGTGGTGGTGGCAACTGCAGTCATACTACCTCTCTGTTCTGAGCTACCAAAGGCCACTCCTGTGTCTGGGGTTAGAAGGTGAAGTTCTGATAATAACTCACAAGGCCCTGCACTGGCTGTCCCTCTGTCCTGCCAAGGCTAACCTCCCTCCTCTTGCTCTTTATCCCTCAGTCTTAACCATGTTCATTTCCAGTTCTTTCTCTAGGAAGGAGAGGCCAGCTTTCTTTTCTTGGGTGTCGCATTTCCCTGGAGCTTGTACTTCCTGTGTATCATCAACCCTCATCCCCCTCTTCCCTTTTCTGCCTTATTGTTTTTTTCTACCTAAGACCTTATTACAATAGTTTACAGTTTTTATTTGTTGTCTGTGCACATGTTGTAACATAGGCTCTGGGGATAGGGTCGTTTTTGTTCACTGCGGAAATCTCCTCTGCATGTGACAGTGATAGATGCTTAAGAACTGTTTGCTGAATTAATAGGTACTTGGAGTAGGAATGCTGTGCCCTGAAGTAATCATACCTAAGAGGAAAGAAAACTGTCTTGGGGGCTGGTAACTTCCTGCAGCCATTTGCCTCTTTGGCATTATTAGTTTCTCTTGTGCATCCATAAACTTTTACCTATTCTTCTTTAAAAAGGGCATAATTTGAGACTTTGTACCATGTGAGGCACAGTAAAACCTATGAGTGCATGAGGTATAGCTTCTTTATTTAAAGACCCTAAAGCCTAAAAAGGAAGGGAAAATGTGTATTAATGAAGATAGAAATGATTACAGTGACCTGGGAATAGAAGGCAACTGTCATGAGAAACAAGTCCTGAGGGTACAGAGTCACCACTATAATATTGAGAAACTCACGATAGCACCGGGTTGGTGGAGTGGTAGATGCGTGACTTCTAACAGCAGTGGGTATGTGTGTGTGTGGGTATTGTTTTGCACACCCTCTTTATGGAGGCTTTGTGGAAGTTCTAGTATCCTAGAGTGTAGCACAGTGCCCAAGCAGACAGAAAACTGGAAATTATCTGTTAAAGTCACTGTAGCATCTCAGAAAAAGTAATGTTCTGGTTGGACAGATTGGAATCTGAGTTCCTAAGAGAGTCACGTGCTGCTTTCTAGACATCACATACAGTAAGCTATATGGAAAGTCTGGACACCAAACAGCTGCTTGACTGCTCCAGTGCATCGTCTTAATAACAATTAGTCACCCTTTACAGAAACAAAAGGGTTGGTTTTTATTGATGTTGCAACTTGCTTGTCAGAAGGCTCTGTGTTGTTCTAAAAGGATTGGAAATACTAATATGCTGAGAGAGGAACTAACAAGAATCTGGAGACTAGACTCAGTGCTACTCTTCCATTTGGTAGAACCTTCTGAGTCATTCTGGAATATTACCAGTTTTTTCCCTCTGCCAGAGGTAGGACTACATTTCCTGTCTTCCTTGAAGTTGTATCTAGTTGTCTGGCTTGTTTGATCCAACAACACTGGAGTGAATGGAGCTTCTGTAACTTCTGCACAGAGGAGCCAGTGTGAGAAACTCCAAATTCTCACTTCAAGCATCTGGTGAAGTGGACCTTGTCTGCCTTGACTTTTGGTGGGGATGCAGACCAGACCCATAGCTAGCTTTGGCCATATGAGGGGAGTGTAACTGCTCTCCGCCTCTGAGATTTTGAAATTTTTGTGTTAAGCCACTGAGACTCTGGGACTATTTGTAGCTACTGTATATGTTCTAGGTCATAGTGACTGCTCAAGTAAATTTAGAAGCAATAACCTCAGAAAAAAGAAATTCTGCACGAGTGTCCAAAGAGAAGTTCACTTTGAAAATAGCTCTTAAATACTTATTGTGATGGATTAGTTTTCAAATTTTATGTGGGGTGTGTGTGTGTGTGTGCTCACATGGAGGTACATATAAAGGCAGAGATTGACATTAGGTATTTTCAGTCCCCAAGTTGTGTGTCTGTGTGTGGTGTATGCATTGTGTATGTACATATGGAGTCCAGAGAAGAATGCCAGGTGTCTTCCTCTACCAAGGTCAACCTAATTCGTTGAGACAGGATCTTTAACTGAACTTGAAGCTAAGCATGCATGCATGGTCATACGTGCATGCATGCGTGTTCAGGGAATACAAATGCAGGTCCTCTCTCTTGTGTGCTCTTACCTATTGAACATGCCCCTTCTCCTTTCTCTGCCCCTTATGTTTTGAGACAGTCTTTCATTGAAGCTGGAGCTCACCAACTGGCTAGACTAGGTGACCAGCAAGCACTGGGGATCCCCATCTGCTTTCCCAGTACTGGGATTACAAGTGTGTGTGCTTTTTGTATTTATGCCAGGGAACCAATCTCAGGTTGTACCTCCTCCTTGCAGTAGAAATGTTGCCATTTCTAAGTTAAACTCATGAGATGGTTTAGATGGATGTCTTGTTTGTGACCTTTCTCTTTGCTTCTATAAATTTGGCTTACTGGAAATGTTTATGCTTGTTCCTTATGCTAAATAACTTATTTTCCTTCATGAAAGGAAGGAAGGGAAATCTCAAAGTTGGGAAAGCAGAGGCCTCAACAACAGTAACCCTTATCCAAGCAGTCCTTCAAGAACAATAGCTTAGTTTCTGTTTCAAGAGTGAGTGCTCACCGTGGGCCTGCTGTTATATTTAGGATCTCGCTTCTGTCTTGTAGTTGCTGGTGTAACCTGACTGTAACGTATGTACCATGTTGCAGTTAATTTGTTCTCATTATTGTGGTGGAGGAGCCTTTGTTTATCCACTATGCTTTGTTCGACTCTTGTCTCATTCTGCACTCAGTACATCCGATCTTAATGAACAAAGCCAGAGTTTTAGAAGTCAAAGTCTATTGCAAGCTGATAAAGGAGATTCTCCTAAATTTCCCCTAGAGTTAATAAGTGACAGTGGTGTAAGGAGCAGGTCCTTAACAGAGCTGACTCCATATTGTAATAGGAAAGAAAACAAGTCTGGACAAGTCCAGAAAACAAGTTTGTACATGTTTTAAAGTATGATGATAACCAAAAGTCCACCTTCAATGAAGTCAGCCCACAGATAACCAGACACATCTGGTTGTCTGCTGTGTACATCAACAGTAATCCCAATTTAAACATAAAAAAAGGAGCCCTTGGCCAGAACACTTCATCACACTGGTAGCCATGGTTACCTAGCGTGATCCCATCACACTGGTAGCCATGGCTGGCTAGCATGATCCTCCGTTCAGGCCTCATCTGCAGCCGAAGAGACGTGAGCATTCTGCTGCACCCAACCACCAAAGAGACCAACGCTCCTATCTTCACAGTCAAGCACTCTCTGGACCTAAGCTGCTGGAAACTACAGTCATAAGAACTCAGGTTGTACAACTCATGAATAATAATGTACTTACTGCTATGTTTACTTCTTTGTTGATTACCAACTTATTGTGTACTGACATTGATAGAGTCAATGCATAGGAAGTGTGGCAATACCTCATTGTTACAATAGCTTTAGTATTGGTGATAATATATTGTTTGCTGTGCATTATTAAAGAGCAAATAAATATCAAACCTCTGTCTCTGGCATACTCTTTCCCTTCTTGGGGACCCGACCATCTCACAGTTGATCCTGTATACAATTCCTGAGTGGAGAGGACCTGTTGCTCCTCTCCCCATGGGGACCCTAAAACCTTATCACAACCTGCTCACGACAGATAACATACTGGGCTCTTGACAAGTAGAATTTTGTCAGTTTACTTCATTTCAGAAATTGGATAAGAGAAAAGAAAGGTCACCTGCCAATTTCAAAAACTCATGCCATCTCTTTTAGTCTCAGGCACAATAGCCTGTTGCATTTGTTCTGCGAGTATTTGTTAGACCTCAGTGTATACATTTCTCTGCTTTGAATGTCATAGCCTAAGAAAAATATGCACTGTCTTTCACATTGGGTGACTAAAGGTACCAAACACTGGAAGTACAGAACTCATAGTCATGAACTTTTCCTGATTTCTCATGAATGGGTGGCTGCTCTGAAGTATTTGGGGCTTTTAAGATTTAATATGTGCCAATCATTTTAGCTGTGTTTTTCCAAAGAATAAGAAATAATATTACCCTTAGGGATGGGCCAGTCCAAGAGTCCATACTTCCTAGAGAAAAAATTTTATGTTTCAAATATTATCAATACATAAAACAAAAATTAAAGTTTTCTCCCTTTCTTTTTCCTCTTCCTTTTTTTCCTTTTCTTCCTCCCCCTCTTCTTCCCTTTCTCCTTCTTTGCCTCCTTCTCCTTCCTCTTTTTTTTTTTTTTTTTTTTTTTTTTTTTTTTTTTTTGCATGGCCTATCTGTTTTAGCCCAGGCTGGCCTTGAATGTTTCTTCTAGCTTTCACCCTCTGGGATTGCAGGTGGGTGCCACCATTCCGACTCTTTATATGCTTAATTAGTGTGTCCAGAAAAGAAGATTATGAACAAGAGTTTAGCTTAAAGGCTTTGGCTTCTATCTTTACTTTCCCTTATTTGTCACGTTTTTGGTAGCCTGTATTGCATATCGTAGTAGTAGTGGGTGGTAATGGTTTATAATGGTTTATCTTGCAAGGTTTGTTCCAGCCCTTAGAAGACTCAGTGTTTCAAAGATGGTTGGAACAGCTTATTTCTAGGGCTATAGAAAAGTGAATTTAGTAGTAAAAATTAAGTACTGAACACACTGGGTTGTGCTAAAATATGGTATGTAAAACTATTGAGTCTAACTGCTTTTAACTTTCCAATAAGGTAGGTATTAGAAAGGAAACCACAGAAAATATTTAAGAATCTCAGTAACCTTCAGAGAATTCCATTTGCACCCTTAGTGTTTCCTGTAACATTATCTCAGTAGAATGAGGATATAGATCATTTGTCTTTACCTTAGAGACAGTGATAACTCTTGGGGAACTGTTAAAATACTTCTCTGTCTATGGGGTCTTTCTCTGTCTTATGAATGAATTTTTATTTACACATATATGATAAATAAATGCATAAGTAAATGTAATTTTAAAAATTGTTTGGTTCTTGGAAGTTTCAGGCACTTGAAGATTGCTCTCCAGAATGTGGTGCGAATGGCTGCCAGCCCATAACTGACAGACTCTTCTTACCTAGCTATCTTATGGTGTTCATTTCCCACTTACCTTAACATTTTCAGAGACCTTCATGGCTACTGTCATGATACGTGTTTTGTTTTGTTTTTTTTTAAAAATTCGGATTTACAGTTCTGAATTAGAAACTCCATCCACTCCATCCGTGATAAAAATGAGGACTTTATTCTCTGCTTGAAAACAACAACACCACCCTCATATTTTTATCTCTCACAGAAGTGGCTGCCCTTTTCTTATCGAGTTGTAGGTCCTGAGTTACACAAGTGCTGTGGAAAGGTGTTATTTTGGTGCTCTGCCTTTAGGGGCATGGTCTTAAAAAGCTTTGTAAAGAAAAAACTTGTAGAACAGCACTTTTTTTTTTTTTTTTTTTTTTTTTTTTTTTTTTTTTTTTTTTTTTTTTTTTTTTTAAGAAAGTTGAGTTTGAAAGGAACCACATTACAGCTCCTCATGCCTGCTCCTTTTCTGAGTCTGGGCAGCAGCAGAAAAGGTCTTGATGCTTTGAGAAGCCCCCACTGCTTTTCCCACCTACTAGCCCAGATGATGTGAGTCTTCCCTGCAGTGGTTTCCCTGTGGAGAATACAGCCTGTGGCCCCAGCCTCCTGCCAGTCAGGGCATATGGACCATACTGCTGCCAGACATTCCTCAGTGGCCTGGCAGATATCTTGAGTTAGCACACAGCTTCCTATGAAATACCCCACAACAAAATTGATATCAAAATTAAATTGCAGGCAGAGTGACACGTCACCTGATTGGCATCTACGGAGCTGTGTGTTTCATTTCCAGTGTCCTGTGCTCTTCCCCCCTTTTTCCCCTCCCGTCTCATTCCCTTCCCTGCACCTTGTCTCCCTGTAAAGTAAGGGAGGTCACAATCACTATAGGTTCTCTCATATCACTTCTTCTAAGTCCTAGAAGCAAACAAGGCTCGGCCATCACTTGTCTTTTGCGTTTTGAAAAGCTGTTACAATATAATTAGTAGCTCTCTGACACTTATGGTAAGTAACTAAGGCCCTGGGGCAAGATTCTGAGTTCACTGCTTCCTTGCCTAGCATACTGTGCATGAGTTTTAGTTATGCTAGCCTTCAATGTCCATGAACAGTTTCTGACAAGAGTTTGCCATATAGTGCTGTGGTGTACTCTGAAGATTCGTTTAAAGTGCATTAAAGTGATATTCAGTGCTTTAATAATCCTGACTCATTTATATCATTATCTTGAAATTCTATTTTTCGTAGGATAATATTACTGGAAAAGTTAAATAAATCGGACTCAAGAAGTTCTGCCTTCTAATGACTTCTTATCCTCGCTGCCTGTCTTCCCTGCAGAATGTGACAAGCTGAGGCGAGATGGCTGCCGAAGTTCTCAGTACTATTCTCAGGGACCCACCTTTGCAGCCAGCTCCAGCCCATGCGATGATTATCAAGATGAAGATGCAGAAACAGACCAAAAGGTGAGGTCAAGTTCAGCATCAGTATCTTCATCGCACCCCATAGCAGAGGAAAGCTGATAGACTCAGAATAAACCCTTCATTCTAGCTGAGTACTGTCATGTCATGGGTTAATTTCTTGGTTTCTATGATCTTATCCTGATGGGAAACTGGTTGGAAGAGCCAATCAGAAGCTCTCAGTAGTCTCTTCAGTTTCTCCTCCAATGTAAAATTATTCTAGTTTTTATAAAAAGAAAGGTGAGTTCAGGATCCAAGGAATACAGAGAAGCAATGTGTACTCTATGTGTTTGTACATTTTGAATTACAAAGATGTCTTTCAAAAATGTGCTGCTTTTCCTATGACCAGGAGCCTAGTCATCTCTCAAAAAGCTCTGTTGTAGTCAGCGGTACCTCAGCAATAGTGAAATGCCAAAGATGGCTGCTTCTGAGTAGGAGACATCTGTGTGGATTGCAGTTTGAGGCATTCTAGACATGGCATGGATGGAGCTCTGGTGAGCGTCCTCTTGACTGTCACATCTTGGTGGATGCAGCAAGAGGAATAATGTGACAGAGAACAGTTCACATCCCATTAACAGGATGCAAGGAGGTGGCTGGATGAGTCCAACAAGAACTGCCTTAGTTCCCTCCAAGTGCACACCCTGAAGAGCCTGTAAACCTCCTAATAGTCTTACAGTTTGAAAATCCCATCCCTGAAATTGTCTTCTTAGGCCTTAAGCTTGCAAACTTGGGCCACAGAAGTGTAAACCATATATTCTATTCAAGCCCCTATCAAAAAGTAAAAGCTACTATTTTAAAGTATTGATCCAGGCCAGGTGTGTAAGTAATATCTTCGCTTAGTTTTTCTCATATTTCCCAATTCAGTTGGTGACTCTGTGTACCTTGGGACTCCTTTTTCTTTTCTTTTCTTTTCTTTTTTTTTTTTTTTTAATATTATTTATTTATTTTTATTTATACGAGTACACTGTAGCTAGCTGTCTTCAGACACCTCATAAGAGGGTATCAGGTCTCAATACAGATGGTTGTGAGCCACCATGTGGTTGCTGGGAATTGAACTCAGGACCTTTGGAAGAGCAGTCAGTGCTCTTAACCGCTGAGCCATCTCTCCAATCCCCGGGACTCCTTTTTCTCATGCTACCTCTTGTAATACACACAGATGATATCACATTGAATACTTCCTCACTTCTAAATACACACGAAAGAATAAGTATGTGGAGATTTTTATTTTCATTATCTTCCTTTCATTTTATTAAGTGATGTGGCCAGATAATAGAATTAATTAAAATAAGGTTTGGGAAATTGAGTTTGGCTCATTTCCAGAAAGCACATTTTTGAAGATCTATTTTTATTGTTTTACTTTGTCTACATGTGTGGCTGGAGTGAGGGGCATGTGTGTGGCTGGAGTGTGTGGTATGTGTGTGGCATGTGTGTGGTGTGTGGTATGTGTGTGGCATGTGTGTGGCTGGAGTGTGTGGCATGTGTGTGGCTGGAGTGTGTGGTATGTGTGTGGCTGGAGTGTGTGGTATGTGTGTGGCATGTGTGTGGCTGGAGTGTGTGGTATGTGTGTGGCATGTGTGTGGTGTGTGGTATGTGTGTGGCATGTGTGTGGCTGGAGTGTGTGGCATGTGTGTGGCTGGAGTGTGTGGTATGTGCATGGCTGGAGTGTGTGGTAGTCTATAAAATGCCGGTGCCTCAGAGGCCAGAAGAGGGTGTCAGCTCTCCACTGCTTCCTTCCTTACCTGGATCTTTATCACAGAATATTTATTTCTGCTTTTCCTTAAGGATATGTTACATATTAGGCTGGTCTTTTTGCTGAGTAAGATGGCTGTTTACTGTTATATAATGGGACAGGCAGCCATTTCAAAATGGACCTGTTCTCGAATATGGAAAACTCTTATCTTTCTTTATTGGCATAAATAAGGAGAATGAAAAATCAGTGGGGAAGTAGACATTGAGATTCGTTTGTAGCCAGGTAGACCTCAGCCTTCTACTGATCGCCACAGGAGGAAAAGCCAGTGATGGACCCAGAAATAGTGCTGGGGAATGACCCAGGAATGGTGTCTAGGAGTGGCGTGGCCTTGTAAGATATGAGTGTCTAAGTGTGAGGGTTCCCTGCCAACAGCTTGGCTTTATCATGGCAATTCTCCAAGATCTTTAGTAGAAAGGAGACCTGGTGTCTAAATTCTCATTGGCTACTTACTCACCCTGACAGTGCAGCAAGATTTAATGCACTTTGACCCCTGGACCAGGAACCTGAATGTGGGACCACAGACCTAACTCCTCAAGCCTACATGCTCTTTCTTTTCTTTCCTTTTTAAAAATTGAATGCTTATTTATTATTGTGTGTGATGGTGTGTGTGTGTGTGTGTGTGTGTGTGTGTGTGGTGTGATTGTGTATGTGATGGTGTGTGTCTCTGTGTGTGATTGTGTGTGTTTGTGTGTGATGCTGTGTGTTTGTGTGTGATGGTGTGTGTATGTGTGTGATGGTGTGTGTGTGTGTGTTCATCTACACATGCAGAGGACAGAGGAAAAGTTGTGGGAGTCCCCTCCTTCTACTATAGGTTCCCCTTTCAGGGCACCAGACCTGCGTGCCAAGTGCTTTTACCCATGGAACTGTCTTGCCAGCCTCTTTGCCTGTGTGTTCTTTTTCACCAGATGGATCAGAGGCTCCCTGGTGTGTGTAGAAGAGCTATTCTCTAAGAACTTTTCTAGGCACCCCCAAGTCACAGATGGAAAGAGTCTGTACCACACCGGGAAAGCACACAACAATCTTAAGATCTTACTTCTTTGCTCACATAAAGTTTTGTTACTTTGTGATTTAAACATGTTAATACTCATTCCATGGTTTGATATCCTTGGAAGGCAACATTGATGATATTTAAAAGGAACTTTTTTTTTCTTGTTTTTCAGTATACACTAAGTATTACCAGTTTTTTAAAAAAGTTGTTCAGTCTAAATTTTATCTCAAAGCAATTTGTTAAAAAGTTTTAGTCTAAGGAAATAAGTTTTAGTCTAAGGAAATAGTTTAGAGGTAGAATGTTTGCCATTCATGACCAAGGTCTCCCCCAAAAGAGAGATCATAATAAATATGTTTCAGAATAAAAAAAAATAGATATCAAGCTATCTTGTGTTATAAAATATGTTAGTAGTAGTTAGATACATACCAATTAAATCACAACTAACAAAACCTGCTGCCTATCTCAGTTTCCTTTCTTGTTCCTGTGATAGAAGTACCTGACACAAGAAACGTAAGGAAGGTTTTTCAGGTTATGTCCATAATTGTGGGGAAGAGCATGAAGCAGCCAGTGACATCACATCCCCAGCTGAGCGCAGAGTAAGGAATGGTTACATCTATGCTAGTATTCAGCTTTCCTTCTTCACTTTTACTCAATTTCCTGTGCAGGGAATGGTGCCACCCACAGTGGGTGGGCCTTCCTCCTAATCAAAATAATCCCTCACAGACATGTCCACAGGCTAACTTAATCTAGACAACCCTTCAGTGAGACTCCTTTCCTAGGTCATTCTGGCTTGTCAGGTTAACAACTAAAATTAACTGTGCCACCGTCGTATTAAACCTCTTTCTTTTTCCCTTTTTTAAAACTAATTTTTAAACATTAGTAATTTTTTAATGTTAGAATACAAAGTAATGGGTTACATTTTGGCGTCTTTATACACGTGTGTCATTGTACATGTGTGTCATTGTACACGTGTGTCATTGTCCACGTGTGTCATTGTCCACGTGTGTCATTGTCCACGTGTGTCATTGTCCACGTGTGTCATTGTCCACGTGTGTCATTGTCCACGTGTGTCATTGTCCACGTGTGTCATTGTCCACGTGTGTCATTGTCCACGTGTGTCATTGTCCACGTGTGTCATTGTACACGTGTGTCATTGTACACGTGTGTCATTGTCCACGTGTGTCATTGTCCACGTGTGTCATTGTCCACGTGTGTCATTGTCCACGTGTGTCATTGTCCACGTGTGTCATTGTCCACGTGTGTCATTGTCCACGTGTGTCATTGTCCACGTGTGTCATTGTCCACGTGTGTCATTGTCCACGTGTGTCATTGTCCACGTGTGTCATTGTCCACGTGTGTCATTGTCCACGTGTGTCATTGTCCACGTGTGTCATTGTCCACGTGTGTCATTGTCCACGTGTGTCATTGTCCACGTGTGTCATTGTCCACGTGTGTCATTGTCCACGTGTGTCATTGTCCACGTGTGTCATTGTCCACGTGTGTCATTGTCCACGTGTGTCATTGTCCACGTGTGTCATTGTACATGTGTGCCAGTCTCCATCTCCTTTTCCATCTTGTTTGTTTTTCTTTTTTCTATTAGCCCACCCTTTAGCTTCTATATTATCTATTTCTTCCCTTCTTCACTTCCTTTTCTTCCTTTTTTCTTCCCTTAGCATCCTTGTCCTTGGGCTAAATCATTCTATGTTCTTTTAACTTTTGTAATTTCTTGATTTTGTGAAGCACAAAAATCTCACTTGGGCTGCTGAGATGGTTCATCGAGTGAAGGTGCCTGTCACCAAGCTTGATGACCTGAGTTCACACCCCAGAACCCACATGGTGGAAGGAGAGAATAGATGTCCACAAGTTGTTCTCTGGTGTGTGTGTCCACACATACAGGCATACACAGTAGGCGAGCGAAGCAGGGAAGTAAAGTGATATGAATTGTTATTTAATGTAGTTTTGGAGATGTGGTCTTAGGGAGTTGATGACTGATGCAAAGAGACCAGACAGTAAGTTACTGCAGTGATCCAGGGAAAAAAACACATATGGGGCCAGGGCCAGGGATGGCAGTGGTAGAGGTTCTAGGTTTATTTCTTAAATGTGACCTATGGGATTTGCTGGAGTTAAAGCAATTGAGGATGGATCTGTATTGTTCATTTAAATCCTTCTAAATGCTCATTATAAAAATTATTTGCTGTTTCTCATTACTAGGAGGACCTAGTCCATGGACCCCATTCTTCTCTGCCTGTACTCCTTTTTTATTAGTTTCTATGACATGGTCCATCATCATCTCCATCTTTGTGTGTTCTTTCAACTCTGTTGCTGTTTCTACTGTCAGTTTACCAGCAAAAATCTCACCCCTAGTTTGACCCAGGTTTCTTCCTGCTTTGCATTGCAGCCTACTTAACTTATCAGAGCTTAAGAAAGGCACCAGGGCATATTAGTTGCACTAATTATGCTGATTATGGTTGACCTTAACCCAACCCCAGAATGCTAACTCATCTGCTCATTCTGCTGCTCTCTCAAGTAAGTCACCTCTTCTCACAATCTCCAAACCCTGCATCCTCATGTCTGGCATAGCCTCTGGAAAACAAAAGCAATCACATGGCAGCATCTTTGTTTTACAAACTGTGTGACTGCTTGCACCTGTTCCTGTATACACTCAACCCTTTCCTGCCACCACAATGGGTAAACCGTCCCTAATCCTTTTCTATCCCACTATCCCAAGTGACCAGTTTAGGGCCTGGCATTCAGTAGGCACTCAGTGTCTTCCCAGTGGAACAAATAAAGCCAATCCCTAGAGAACATCAGATGTACAATCTACCCCTCCCTCTTTGGACTAATTGGATTCTTGATTGCATTATAACCCTCATTATGTGAACACACTGAGTTTTCTTTCATCTTGAAGGAACCTTCCTTTGACCTTCATCTCTCACCAATTCTACCACAGTTTCCTTTCCTATTATTTCTTCAAGGAACTTTCTAGACTGACTGTCTCCAGACTGACTGTCTCCACTGACTGTGTTCTCAGTCTCCTTTGAAGCCCTCCAATCCTCTAGCATCAGCTCACCACTGAAACCACCCTCCTTTCCAGGAGTCACTTCCATGGTCCAAAACCATTGGTTCCCAGAATTCATCTTTTCCTCTCAGCATACTTGACATCATTTATGAATCTTCTTAGAGCAATTACTTAGTTTTTGTAGCACTACACTTCTTCCTGGTCCTCTTGTCTTTTACTTACATGACCTACTAGTCATAGATGCTTTTTCTCCCATATTTCTAAATGTCCCATAGGTTCAAATCATGTTCCTCTGCTCCTCTGAAACAGATTCATGCCTTGAGTAATCTCAATGAATTCCCCTCGTTCTAAATCTCACATATGGAAGTTTTTCACATTTCTATTTTTCTTTTTAAAGACATGGTCTCACATTGTAGTTCAAGCTCACCTAGCTGTGGTGCAGCTCAGGCTGTCTCTGAATCCCATGACAATCCCCCTGTTTTGTTTTCTGAGGATTGATAGTATAGGTGTGCACAACCTTGCCCGGATATAAATATACATTTTTTCCTGAACTTAAACATTTATCTGCTAACTGTTCCTATTTCCCTTACCGCAGACTTGTCCAAATCCAACTGTGTGATTCTCAGAACCTTCTTAAAAACACAACAGAAAGAAACCCAGTCTTCACAGCTTTGTCTATCTACGGGAACCCACACCACTCCACCAGATGTTTCAGCAAAACACAGGGCACACTTGATCATTGCCTCCCACTACCAGAAAATTTTGCCACTGAGTGAGAATAGGAATAGTAGAAGTGATGGGAGGTAGGTAGGGAGGGAGGGAGGAAATGTCAATGAGTTTTACTTGTTGTATCTTAGGGTTTCTATTTCTGTAAAGAGACACCATGACCAAGGCAACTCTTATAGAGGACCACATTTAATTGAGGCTGGCTTATGGGTTCAGAGGTTTAGTCTATTATCATGGCAAGAAGCATGGCAGCATGCAGGCAGACATGGTGCAGGAGGAGCTGAGTATTCTATAGGAAAAGACTGTTTTCCAGGCAGCTAGGAGGAAGGTCTCAAAGTCCACTCACAGTGACACACTTCCTCCAAAAAGACCACACTTACTCCAAATATTGCTACTCACTGGGTCAACCATATTCAAGCCACCATACATGTATAGTAGAAAATCACTCACTTTCCTTTTCCTTTCCTTTTTCTTTTTTTTAAAGCAGTGCTAGAAGTGGAACCTAGGGTCTTAGCAAACTAAGCAAATTGTTTACTTCCCAGCTGAATTCCCAGCACAGCAGCTCAACATTTCTTAGAGGAGGAAAAGTGATTACAAGTATGATCTGAATAGGTTACCTTTTGTTAGATGGAGGAGATACAGGCACTTTTGAAAGTGATTATTTAGATTTATGTGATATATCAAATCTGACCCCAGAAGAGAGGGAATGCTTTATAGACCTGTCTTATATATAGCAAAGGGGCAGAGACAGGGTCCAGTGCTTGAAACTGTTCTAGAGCAAAAGGAAAAACTCAGTTCTAAAAGATTTCTTTGTTTTTATTTCATGCATTGGAGTGTTTTGCCTGCATGTGTGTATGTGCATGATGTGTGTGCAGTGCCACAGAAGTCAGAGGAGGGCGCTGGAGCCTCTCAAGCTAGAGTTTCAGCCAACTGTGAGCTGCCATATGGGTTTTGGGAACTAAACCCATGTCTTCTGCAAGAACAGCAGGGGTCTTAATGGCTTCATCTCTGCAGCTCCAAGTTCAGTTCTTTTTAAAGAACTAGTTTAACAGAAAGCCACTGATAAGGCTTTAGTATCCCCAAGGGGAGAGGGGCAACAGACCTTCTCCACTCAGGGGTCGTATACTGAATTGACTGTGAGATAGTCAGTTCCACAAGAGGAGAGAGAGTGTATGCTAGAGGCAGAGGATTTGACATTAAATTGCTTTTTAATAATGCGTAGCAAACAATATATTATCAGCAATGCCAAAGCTATCGTAACAACGAGGTATTGCCACATTCCCTATGCATTGCCTCTATCAATATCAATATAAAAAACAAATAATAAATTGCTAATTACCAAAGAAATAAGCATAGCAATAAGTACATCATTATTCATGAGTTATACGACCTGAGTCCTTATGACTGCAGTTTCCAACAGCTCAGGTCCAGAGAGTGCTTGACCACTAAGATAGGGGCTTCTGCGGAGTAAGAGGCATCTGTTCTCTTGGCTGCTGCTTTGATGATTGGGTGCAGCAGAGGAGGCGGAGGATCACATGAGGCAGTCATGGCTACCAGTGTGATGAAGTGCTCTGGCCGGGAGCTCCTCTTTTATGCTTGAATTGGGGTTACTTCTGACGTGCACAGCAGATAACCAGTCACGTCTGGTTATCTCTGGGCTATGACTTCATTGCAGGTGGTTATCTTACTTATAACTTATTTCTATGTATGCACATTTTGATTCATAAAGTTTCAAAGTAACATCTGGTTATCACAACTTCAAAACTTGTCCAGACTTGTTTTCTTTCCTGTTACAATATGGAGTCAGTCCTGTTAGGGGACCTGCTCCTTACAGCCACACTTATCAGAGACTGTAGAAAGCAGATTAACTGACCAGTGCGACTGATGAAGACCAGTTGTGCCAATCATAAATCATTAAAAAACATGACCGGCAGCTTATTAAAAGACAAATTTTCTGTTGTCAGCTGGTGGTTTCTTTAATGGCAATATATGTACTTGGATAATGGATAGCAAGTGACTATTAATATTAAATATATTAATAATCTTTTAACAAATATATTAATATAACATTAATTATAATAAATATAATATATTAATATGTTATTAGTTATAATAAATACATTAATAAATATATTAGTAAATCTGGGGATAAAATTGTAATTAAAATAGTAGGTATCTATGACAAGATATTTAGTACAGTTTAATAGCCGTTTCTAATAAAACAAGAAAATTGAGATGAGGGCCAGGGAAATGGCTCAGAGGGCAAACTGCTTACTGTGCAAATCTGATGAGCTGAGTTCTATCCCTTGAACCCAAGAAAAAAGGAGAGAACCCAATCCTGAATGTTGTCTTCTAGTCTTGCTGTGTGTGCTGTTCCCGTACACACAAGAATGGGACGTAAGAGAAGGATAGTAGCTGCCAGTAGTAGTAGCTAACATTGAATATGAAGAACTATCTGGCACAATTAGCAAAACTGTATCTCTAGCAGGAGCTGTTTTCTAGCAGGAGCTGTTTCCCAGTGATCACATGCTTAGATGCTGTGAGATCATGTGTACAGTACTCAGTGGTACATAACAAAAGAAAAGTTGTATCCCATATAATAAACCCAATATTTGGAAAGTTTGTGGTTATATTACTTCTTCTGGCACACTTAAATATGTATACTTGATAAATTCAGAACCATACAGATTTTGAATTATCATAAATAATGTAATTCACTGATTTAGGAAAGTATCATGCAGAAATCAGTAGCTTTTGTATTTATAGTTGGAGTAAGAGATGGAATTTTAAAATTATGAAAGCAGACAAAAAACCCAAATTTAGTAAGGAACTATATTTAGTAAGAAACATACATGATCTGTACAAGGACCCTTTAGTGTGTTGCCTGAAACAACAGAACTATGACGTGAAGAAATGTTCTCATGCCAGAGGACTCAGTATGCCAACACTGTCATTTCTTCCAAAGCAGACTCACTAAGTTAATTCTACAGAGAAGTGGATTTGCTCTGTTCTGTCTTGGGACTATTGGAAGAGGCCCATGGAGGCTGCGTCCAAGCGTTAGTGGCTAGGGTGACTGGGAAACTGATGAGCAATGAGGAAAGGAAGCCGCTTGTGCCTATTTGCAGGCAGTCAAAAATCTTACAGTGTGGACCCTGAATGCATGGGCCAGCAAAACCTGATACCAAAACTGGAGACTAGTTTAGAAATGGACCTAGGTCTTCTCTGGGTTTTGTAGAATCATTGAGCTGATGCTTCACTTCAGATGGGATCCTGAAAACATAAACGGCTCTCCACGCCAGCAGTCTCCACACTTGCACGCTAAGGCTCAGCTGCAATTCATTTCTTACAGTGTTTTTTAAAAAACAAAACAAACAAACAAACAAAAAAAAAACCCAAAAATTTTATTCTCAAAGCCATGCAAAAAACTTTAGAGCTTGCAGGAGAAGCTACTCTTGAGGGCAAATTCTACTGGGAAACCCCTTTTCTGTGTTCTGGAGAGGTCTGGGCATCATTATGAGAGAAGAGTGAAGAATATAGAAAGGTTACAAGTTACCAACTGGCTTAGGCCAGTCTAATGAAAAACATCTGATTTGCATCCAGAAAATATCATACTTCCAGAAAGTGCTTGGGATGGGAGCTCTGTCCTAAAATGAAAGTTGTTGACAGAGCCGAGGGTGAGAGTGACCCATTAGAAAAGGGGCCCTGAGGGGCACATATCCTGCTTCTTTCCTCTGGCTAATTGTGCTAGAATAATTAGCCTGACTATCTTTATGCAAGAACTTGTACCAATTATAAAGCTTTACAATCTGTTTAAGGGATGAAGAAAGGTAATTTGCTAATGAGAGCCACGGGTCCTTGACAGTGAAAGCAGTAATGTAGTATGGAAAGAAAAAATGATTATTCTCAATTGTTTGTGCTGCATATTTAAAAAGCAAACAAACATGCCCTGAGGAAAAGTGTTGTCAGCAGAGGGGATTTTGAAATTCTAGCAAAAGCCTCTGTGGTCCAACTGCAAGTCAAAGAACAAGTCACCGCTCTTTGTTCACCTTTTTCCCTCAGCATTCAGTGCATGAAGACTGAGTCATTACAGGTGCCAAAATGCTTTCTGCAAGTAGATGGGGGGGTTCTCCAGGTGCTCTGAGAGGCTGCATTTGATGGTGTGTTCATTGATTCTGGGAAACATGCACAGAGGCCCTATTGTCTTAGAGAAAGGGCACTGGGTGCCAGTTCCTCAACCTCTTAGAGAAAATTTGTCTTTGGAGTGATGCGTTAGATTGGAATTTTGGCAATAAAGGATTGGCCTTGGTGGTAGTAACAGAAACTGGAGTTGTCGTTTCTATTTCCTGTTATTTTCTGAACTGGCACCCCGGGGACGTTGTAGGCTTTGTTAAAGGAAATACTTAAATCAAAGGAAGGCTTTGAAGAAAACAGAAGGAGCCTCCCTCTTTGCTGTTACTGTGAACAGGAGACTCATTTGCTCAGTTAAACACAGTGCAGAGAGGACAGGCTCTAGGCGGCCTCCCCACCTGTACAGGCTGCTTCCTTTGCTTTCTTACATGAGCTTTGGTTTCTTTAACTGTAAAGAGATGAAATGGCATGTGGTTCATGGGGGACAACCCTGGTTCGCATCTGCTCTCCTGTGTAATTATTAATAGCACTGCTCTTGCTTTCAAAAACATTGGAGTTTTGAGATAGATGATATCACTGTGCTATATGCCCCTCCCCCACCCCCCGAGTGTTTATAAGGCTAAGCATATGAATGCCTGTGAAGAAGCCTTGTGTACAATGCCTGGAACAACATACCTTGTGCCTGGATAATGATGATTACTTTTAGTAAAGTTTTCAAGGCCAAACATCAAAGAAAGTGCCACAATAGACAACGTCTGTTTTATGAAAATTTGGTCACCCTCCCAATCATCCTGTCTCTGATTCTGCCCACATGAAGCTTCCTGCCTGAAGCAATGGATTTGAGTCCTTTTGGCAGCTACTTAAAAATGGATCTGATTATCCTGACTTCACAGGTCATCTGTGTGTACAACTCTATGACGAGGCAGGCAGTTCTTTAGTTTATAATCCTGGCAACATACTTTAGAACATTTCCAGAATTTGTCCCATGTCACCTTCCATTTTCCGTAAGAATCCCATGAAATAGGTGCTTTGATGCTTGTTACTGATATTTTAATGATTTGGAAGCTGAGGCTCAGAAATAGTGAATACTTTCAAATAATCACACAATCCCTAGATAGCATCAGGGAGGGGATGAGTCAAGAGCTTCTCAGATTCAAATTCTTTTCATTGTATCATGTTACTTATTAAAAGGATGACATTACTAACTGCACTCTCCCCCATTTCTGCATGGTCATAATACCTGCTTCTGATGTCTCTCCATCTCTGACAATGGCCCATTGTGAGTGGTGCCATCCCTGGGCTGATGGTCCTGGGTTCCATAAGAAAGCAAGCTGAGCAAGCCATGGGAAGCAAACCAGTAAGCAGCACCCTACCATGGCCTCTGCAACCTTGCTTCCAGCTTCCTGCCCTGTTTGAGTTCCTGTTCTGACTGCTTCAGTGATGAACAACAATGTGGAAGTGTAAGCCAAATAAACCTCTTCCTCCCAACTTGCTTTTATTTATGGTCTTTTAATGCAGCAATAAAACCCAGACTAAGATTGTCTTCCATTCACTATAACAAATACTAAATAGCCTGTTGTAAAGGGGCCTGTGGAGAGGCATTATTTTACAGCATCAACAAGGAATGAAACAAAACCATTCACTTATGGCCAGAAGGCAAACATTCCAGAAAAGAAAGGGACCAGAGTTCCATTCTCTCCTTTAAGGGCATCCTCACCATGGCCTACCTCCTAACAATCAAATACTCTTTGATAGCATGAAGCTGGGAAACACATGGGGTGAGCAACCTACAGAGTGTCCTTCTTAACAGAAACTATACGGAAGACTACCCCTGAGACTAGCAGAGTTTTCCTGGTCCCTGTTGTGTTTATAAACAGATTGGGCCTGGGAGTTGGATCATTCTGAGAGTCACCCAGCCCTGGCCTTTTCTTTAGTCGATGATAGTGGTGCCAATGAAACAGCCACATTTGTGTATTAATTTTGTGTTCTGCTTGCCTGGGAAATTTGCTCACCAGAGAAGAGAGAGAGCTCTGAGGAGCTTGGTCAAATGGATTTTCTTTGTGAGTGAGTTGTCACTCTATAGCCTGCGTTGGGGTTCCTCCCATGGCAACCAAAACTGTGGGGAAGTTCTGCCTTACCGTGAAATCTGTGGGCTCTGATATCATCAGCCATCTAAAAGGAAAGTAGGTTAGTGGGCCTGCCGAGCCTCCTCAGAGTCCTAGGGAGACAGACGAGGGGTGTTTGTTCCCAATCCTTGGTTGTGTCACATAATAAGAGGGCTCCTCTGTTCTCCATCAGCCCAGACCTTCACTTTTCCTCTGTTTACAGCTTTTTGGACAGGAATTGGTTCTTACTACCTTCCAAATTTAATGCTGTGTTTCAAGCTGTTTGTGTTGCTGGAGTAAGCTTCTAACTCACTCGAGACTCCTTACCAGGCACGTGGCTTTTATACAAACTGCCATGAAAATTCTCAAGTAAAATCAATTTTAACATGCATTTTGTATGTGTCTGTACCTTACAGATAGAGAAATATGTGTCAGAACTGCAAAAAGATTGGGACAAGTGGACTTAACATCTGTGGTCCCAACTTCTGATACTTCAGAAATCCATTTGATGATCTTAATACTTAATTTATTTTATTTTTGAACACGTGTGAGCAGCCACGGCCACAGTGTGCAGGTAGAGGTCAGAGAACAAGTTGCAAGTCTCGGTATTTCCTTTCCTGTGGGTTCCTGAGATTGAATTCAGGTTATCAGAGTTAGTGGCAAGTACTTTTACCTGCTGAACAATCTTGCTGGAAATTTTCTAAGGAAATTTTGTAGAGATCTGTGTGTGGTCTCATCAGAACACTGGTGCCAAATAAGTTGTCAGGGACACATGCTCAACACATTGAGTGTATTTTTCAAGTTACAAATATTAACCACATTTTTCTTAGATGGAAAAGAAACTAAATGATCTCTTTGTACTTTGTAAGGTAGCAACAGTAAAAGTATATTTTAAGATATTTAATGATATGATTCATATTTTTTCCATGATGTTTTCATAATAGTTATTGTCCTTTTTTTTATTAGATATTTTATTTACACTTCAGATGCCATCCCCTTTCCCCATTCCCCCCCCCTTAGAAAACTCCTATCCCATGCCCCCTTTTCCTTTTTGCATTTATACATTTTTTTAAAATAATGTTAATCATAAGCGTTATAAGTTTGGAATTGTTCAATCAGAGGTGTAACCCACTGACCAACCTAGATATAACAACTATCTTTGACTGGTGGAGATACATGAATATCTGCCTCCCTGTCTCCCCCTCTTTCTCTCTTTCATCACCTAGCTTCTCCTCTCCTCCTTCTCCTCTTCTTACTCCTTTTCTTCCTCTCAGTACTCCTCCTACCTTAGCTCCTCCTACACATCACCCTTCCTGTTAAAATGAAACTTTTCTCTCAAAATACAATTAGAGCATAATTATGCCAATTTGTACCAGTGAGGTACAAGATAGTCCTAATACCCCGTCCATCCTTTTGTTGACTAACCAGCACCTCTGTCATTTATCCTAACTAAAACATTTAGTTCTGAACCTGGCTTTAGGATTAATGTCAGCTGACGACCATCCAGTCAAATCTTTTCTCTTATGGTAAATAGCTGTAAGTTTTCAACCCCATCAGAAATCCAGAATGACTGAGTTAACTATAATTGTGGGAAGCACAAAGCATAGCTTCTAAAACTTAGCCAATTTATAGAGACCTCTGAACACCTGAAAAGCCCCTATACTACCGAACGTTGGAGCATCAAATCTTCAGCCTTCTGGCCCAGAATCATCTGACAGACCTTGGTGATGCAGGATTATTAAGGACTGATTACTCTGTCTAGGCAGATATAATCAGTCAACTATTCTGCATGTGTGTCCTTTTCTGGACAGTAATTTGTCTGTAGATGGAGAGAGGCAATTCTTGCCTAGTGGCTGTTACCACACAACTGGAGTAACTCCAAGGATGCTCAATTTCTTCTTAGAATCCACGACAGGAAGCTGTCAGGAGCAGACAGGTCTCTAATCAATATGAACATTAATATATAAATATTTGTAGCGTCAGTTCTATGGACTTCTGATGTTTTGAAAACCAACTATCCATGTAAGGTAACCTGGACTGTTGTCTGTTCACTCCTCTCAGCTATTTCTAAATAAAATATGGGAAACACCCTAACAATAAACTCAAAAATATGAATTTGCTATAGTCCCTTGACTCATAGGTTAAGCGTCCCAAATCAGTTAAAAAGGTTAAAAAAGGGTTGGGTCTACGCATTGTATTCCTAAATGTGTTATACAGGCACAATGCCCATGAGAGTATCAATATTCATCTCATTTTTATATTAATAAGAGGCTCGTACCAATGAAAACCTTAAATTTGAGATCAAAGTAAATTTTGTACCATTTAAGAAATTATAACTTTATCTTGATAATAATTATACAGATTTCTACCAATAGGTTATGGCTATGCAATAAGTCCTAGCTAATCCCCCCTGTTCCAACAAAACCACTACTTGTCCCTAGAAAGACAGACCATTATTAACCACATTAGTCCCCAAGCTCAGGGAATAGGGGCGCTGACTCTTCTTTAACTTCTTCAAGCTGATTAAGGGTGTTGAGATATTGGAAGAGGAGTGGGGGGAAGAGTAAGTTGATAAGCCTCTGATGCTGTGTCTTCACTGAATCCAGATGGAATTCCAGGACATCAGAGGTTTGGGCAGGTCTGCTCAGTATGCTTGATGAGTAGATACACCAAGGCTGTGTATTCTGCAATATACAATTCTCAGAACAAGTTTTAGTATCAAGAAAAAAAAAATTTCCCACCCCCAGGGGGCTGACATTTTTTTTTTTAAAGATGTTGGTTCTGAAGACTTCCCCCCCTTCTTAAAATTGGTTGTAGTATTTACATTTCAGATTTTATCCTCTTAGCCTACTTCCTCCCACCACCCAGAAACCTCCTATCCCATCCCCCTCCTCATGCTTCTATGAGGCAGTGACCGCACCTACCCCACCTCACTATCCCCTCCCCACCCTTACATCATTCCCCCCCCCCCGTGTGTTCATTTTTTTTTTTTTTTATGGGACCAAGAAACTCCTCTCCCACCTATGTCCGACAAGGCCATCCTCCCCTACATATACCTCTGGAGTCTTGGGTCTCTCCCTATGTGTTCCCAGGCTGGTGGTTTAGACCCTGGGGGGCTCTGGTTGTTTGGTATTGTTGCTTTCCACCTGGGGTCAATAACCCTTTCTGCTCCTTCAGTCCTCTCACTAAGTTCTCCATTGGGAAACCCCTGATCATATCAGTGGTTAATTGTGAACATTGTCCTCTGAGTGTGTTAGTCTTTGGCTGACCTCTAAGGAGACAGCTATATCATGTTCCTCACATTATGCACTTCCAGCCATCCACAACAGTGTTTAGATTAGGTGACTGTACATGGGGTGAATACCCAGGTGGAATGGTCTCCTGATGGCCCCTTCTTCAGTTTCTGTTCCATGTTTTGTTTCCCTATTTGCTCCCTTGAGCATTTTTGTTTCTCGTTCTAAGTAGAACTGAGGCATCCCCTCTTGGTCTTCCTTCTTCATGAGCTTCATGTGGTCTGTGGGTTGAGTCTTCACTAATCCAAGCTTTTGGGCTAACATCCGTGGAGATATGTTTGTGTAACTATCTTCTTTTGGGGTTTTTGGAAGATTACTTTCTTGCTTTTTCTAGGTTATAGTTTCCCTCCTTGTGTTGGAGTTTTCCATCAATTATTCTTTAAAGTGCTGGATTTGTGTTGAGATACTGTGTAAATTTGGATTTGTCATGGAATATTTTGATTTCTCCATCAATAATGATTGACAGTTTTGCTGGGTATAGTAGTCTGGGCTGGCATTTGTGTTCTCTTAGGGTCTGTATGATATCAGTCCAGGATCTTCTGGCTTTTATGGTCTCTGGTGAGAAGTCTGTTGTAATTCTTATAGGTCTGCCTTTATACGTTACTTTGCCTTTTTTCCTTACTGCTTTTAGTATTTCTTCTTTGTTTTGTACATTTGATGTTTTGACTATTATATGGCGGGAAGTATTTCTTTTCTGGTCTAAACTATTTGGAGTTCTGTAAGCTTCTTGTATATTTATGGACATCTCTTTCTTTAGGTTAGGGAAGTTTTCCTCTATAATTTTGTTGAGGATATTTACTGGTACTTTTAGTTGGGAGTCTTCCACCTCATCTATACCTATTATCCTTAGGTTTGGCCTTCTCATTGTGTCTTGGATTTCTTGTATATTTTGGGTTAGTAGCTTTTTGTATTTTGCATTTTCTTTGACAGTTGTGTCAATGTTTTCCATGGTATCTTCTGCACATGAGATTCTCTCTTCCATCTCTTGTATTCTGTTGGTGATACTTGTGTCTATGACACCTGATCTTTTTTTTAGGTTTTCTATCTCCAGGGTATTGTCCCTTTGTGATTTCTTTATTGTTTCTACTTCCATTTTTAGATCCTGCATGGTTCTGTTTAATTCCTTTTCCCGTTTGGTTGCATTTTCTTGCAATTCCTTAAGGGATTTTTGTGTTTCCTCTTTAAGGGTTTCTATCTGTCTACCAGTGCTCTCCTTAAGTTCTTTGAGAGTGTTATTTATGTCTTTCTTAAAGCCTTCTATCATCATCATGAGAAGTGATTTTAATTCTGATTCCTGCTTTTCTGGTGTGGTGGGGTGTTCAGGGCTTGCTCTGATGGGCGAGCTGGGTTCTGATGATGCCATGTAACTTTGGTTTCTGTTGCTTATGTTCTTGCTCTTGCCTTTTGCCATCTGGTTAACTCTGGTGCTGCCTGTATTTGCTGTCTCTGACTGAAGCCTGTCTTTCTAGTTATCTAGCTTGTGTCTGATCTCCTAGGGTCCAGATGTCTCTGTGATCTTTTCCAGCTGTACTGATTATAGTGGTACCTCTAGGATGCCTCAGGATATGGTGCCTCCAAGGTAGTAGTCCAGCTAGGTGTCTGCTGTTCTGGGTGCAGTGTCTCCTCTAGAATATCTCAGGATATGTTGTCTGAAGCTCTGAGTTCATTTGTTCCTCTGTGGCTCTGGATTGAGTGGACCTTCCAGTATGTCTCAGGTGGAATCCGGGGTCCACACAACAGCAGACCTGGCAGAGGTCTGATCCAGGCCTCAGATCTGGGAACTAGTTTCTAAGACACTGTCCAAGTTAGAGCGCCTGGGATCCCTGCTTCCTCTGGGTTCTTGGAGGTTGGGGACAGAGCTGCCACCCAAGATCTGCTCAGTGCTCTGGCCCAGACTGGAAGGAACCAGTGTTCCGGGCCGGGAGTGACTTCCTGGGTCCTTTTGGTTCCCAGTTACTCCCTGTTTAGGGCGGGCCCTGCTGTCTGCTTACCTAAGATACTGCCTGAGTTCGAGCGCCTGGGATCCCTGCTTCCTCTGGGTTCTTGGAGGTTGGGGACAGAGCTGCCACCCAAGATCTGCTCAGTGCTCTGGCCCAGACTCGTTATTGTCCTTTTGCAATAAAATGGTGCTTGCTAGTCCATGGGCTTTGTTTTTCTAAAATCACATTTCTGTGTCTGTCATGCATTCTGTTTAGTAGTCATGACCATGCACATTCATTACGACTTAAGAGTAAGTACCTCTAGGTGCAGAAGATAAGCAATACAACCTCTTCCTAACAAAGTAAAAAAAAGAAAATGTTTCAGGGGAGACTGGGACTTTGGAGTGTTGAGTATGTCCCTTTGCTGTTTTTCAGATTTGTGTCAGTCAACTAGTTAAAGGGATGGGTATTTTGCAGGAAGTTTGTTTCAAGGCAGTAGACAGTGGTAGCAGCGATCTTGTGTCTGAGATGATGTAGTAATGTCCTTCTGTATTTCTATTTCATTTGTGTCCCCTTAGAAACTTTCCTTACATGCCAGAAGGCATCCAGACATACCATTGAAAGCTAGACAAATCTCCACAAATGCAAAGAAATCATGAGAAAGAGCTGATAGTATGAGTTCCTCTGTCAAATAGCATGAAACGAAGCTCTGTAGCAGTTGGGGGTGGGGGGGTTGGCTAAAAGAGGTTGAGTTGATCTGGGTGCTGCTTACACAGGTATCTGCCTTGGGAAGGTTCACTACCCTTTATTCTTCAATAAGATTCTCCTTAAACACCCTATTTCCATGGTGGTAATTAAGTTCAAACTCTATAAACTTGGTTGGTCCTTTGACATTTATTATATATCTTAAGCAGCTATCTCCTCGTAAGAACCAGCCACTCTTTTGTTGTTCTTTTGATTTTGCTCTTGTTCTTAAGCACGGTGCATTTATTTTGAGTTCTTGGGTCATCCTCATTACAGAACTGGCTGCCCACAAGCTCTTGTAAAGTCTTGCATAAAATGTTTGCCAACACAGTTTTCTCGATTACACATCATCAGGTGATGCAGGAGAGGAGCATTGAAGAAGGGCTCCTTAGTGAGGATGCCGATCTATATGAAAGAAGGCGCAGTTAGATATCATCATGGAATTCTGATAATGCCCAGAGCACCACATTAGTCAGCCTCTTAAAACTTAACAATTTCACACTGATATTTTTTGTAATCCATATAGATGGTTTTAGAAGCACACAAATAGTTAAATAGTGAAATGACTCTGCCATTTCAAACCATTCCTTGAGGTCAAAGCCTGAGGAAATAAGATTGAAGCTAGAAATTACTTTGAGGGAAGCTGAATTTTAATACAAATAGAAACTGGTGGGCTTAGCTATGACTTTTCTCCAGGCTTCTAATGTTCGTCTAAGTCCATATGCTTTCTAACCACGGCTCAGCTAAGAAAACTGGAAGGATGCAAAGGCCCTGTGGGTCAGCGTATTGACATTTTCCAGACAGCAGAAAGGTGAATCATGTATGTGGAAGGTCGTGTGCAAGAGAAGGTTGTTGCTCTGTTCTTAAAAGGAGCCATTCTTGAGCTTGCTATAAATTAGTCTAATTTTTAAATAAACCATATTTGTAACTTTTCCTGCTAAATTCCCCCACTCCTCCCTCTCTCTGCAGTGTTCTCTCTCTTCATCTGAAGAAGAAAGATTTATCAGTATCAGGAGACCTAAAACGCCAACCTCAGATGACTTCTCCGGCCTTCATACTCAGACAAACTGGACCAAGTCCCTGCCACTGCCAACACCAGAAGAGAAGACACGGCAGCAAGCCCAGACGGTCCAGGCTGATGTGGTTCCTATTAACATAACTGGTATGCTTTGTGGTGTGGACAGAGTCAGGATGTTCTTGGGAGAGCACTGGTAGCTTTGTTTGTTCTATGTTGTGAGCACTTTCTTTATGTATCTGGCCTCCTGTCCTTTGTTTGATGGAGAAAACACCCCAGCTACATATGTGTGTGCATGAAAAACACCTGTTATTTGTTAGATAAGGAGACCGACAACAAATGTTCTGTCAGAGAACGCTGTGGTTCAGCCAGTCGTGTAAAAGATGGTGCGCACACACACACACACACACACACACACACACACACACGCACGTAGCATCCACCATCTATACAAGTATGGTGTATTACATAGAAATACGTGATGAGTGTCATATAGACAAGTCTACACACAGCCTGGTCCCAATGTCCTTAAATTGGGCTGACCAAAAGGAAGCAGTTTTCATTAACAATTAGGATAAAACCCCATAGCATCCTTCTATCTTCTGAGGATATTGCTGTTAGAAGGCTTGTTGCCATGGTACCCTTAAACTTTGCAAGGGCTAATAACATTTAGGTATGATGTATTTAAAAAATATCTTAAAGTATATTTGGAAGTTATGTTTAGAATTTCCATGGAAACTTGATTAATAAGTCATGAATTATTTTCAACCCCATGTATACTTCTTACATTTTTACAAACTTAAGCCTTAAAGAAACAACATGATATTTTAACATTTTTGTTTGTTTGTTTGTTTGTTTGTTTTGTAAGTAGCATTGCTGATCTCCATGAATGCACCTTCCTTTCACCCAGCTCATCTCTTTAAAGTTTTCTGTTTTTAAGTAGCTCTGCTGTGGAACAGTGTGATTGTTACTGCCTGTTTCATTAACCATCGGTGTGCTTATATTTTCTACAAGATAATTAGATGAGAAGTCATTAATTATATAGGATTAAAAGGCTTATATTTTCTACAAGATAATTAGATGAGAAGTCATTAATTATATAGGATTAAAAGCCTCAACATAATATTATAAACTAAGCATTTTTGCCATGAAATATGACAACCATTAAAGGGATTGGAGTCAAAGGTCCCGCCTTGAAATGGGGCTAGGAAAAATAGAGTTTTCAAGCATAAAGAAGTGTTTGTAGGGAAGCACATCCTTCCAGATGGACCACCGAGTTGTTTCTCTGAGTTTCCATTCTTACCTGTATGGCAGCTAAGTAGATTGGATTTCGTAGATATCAAAGGAGGCTTTTGAATGCTGCTCGCACAAGGTGAATGAATGCTAACAGTGATGCAGTGGGCAGCCTGAGTCCTAGAAAACACAATCTGTTTTTCATTGAGTTGTTAGCATTTCCGCAGAATGTCAGTGCTTACTTGACAGTTACGTACATATCGGTCTGTTTTCTGGATCTGTGTGTTCACATAGACAAGCGCTTTTAAAGTATGCATTTCTCTAGTCTGGTCCAAAGAAGCCATAGTTTAAAGCTTTCACTTTGTGTGGTTGGACCTGCGCAGGTTCTTCCTCAGCCTCCTGCTCTTTAAATGATATCTTTCTAAAATTCCAGATTTCTTTAGATACAAATGCCATTCCTTGTAGGAAATAGTTACATGCTTATTAATCTGGTGCTTAGGACCCTCTTGACTTTTTAGTAAGGCTTTGGAAAACAAATGCCAGTATGTACAAGGCTTCAAGTCCAGAGAAGAGCCTCCCAGGCCTAGGGATACAGAACAGAGAAACACAGTGCGCCACTGGCCTGAAAGGGGATTTAATCCCTTTAGTTACAGTCTTGTAGAGACTTGGTATGTTCTAAAGGTTAAGGAGGGGAAATGTCTTAAATAAAAAGAACATGTGACTATATCCCATCATCTGCCACGTGGATCAGGTCTTCTACCTAAAAGATAAATGTATGGATTAACACATTCAGAAAGCATTTGCAAACTGACGCCGTGTAGGAAAGGGAGCAATTCAATTGAACTGATAATTATCTCTTAATTACATGGCACTGGACACTAGGTGAGTGCTATGGAGGTTGCCAGGGTGCAGAAGTCAGCCTCTACTTAATGAACTGTGAAATGGCCTTTTAAGGTCACAATGTGAATACTTTTGCCCATTTTAATACCTCCTTAGAAAGAGTATCTTTTTTTTTTCTGCTGCAGAAAACTAATAAAACACTGAACAACTTCCGTTTTTAAGTCCTGACATTTCAGCAGGTACCATTGCTCTGAATTCCTTCCATTTTTTTCCCATTCCGAGCAAAATTGCAAAGATTTTCGAATTTACAAGCATTTATTAGATCACTCCTCAGTGGATGGTATGTGTTTTAATGAGACCAGGTCCACATGTCATTCCTGTGCATTCACCTACCACATAGCCACTTTGTGCATACACCTACCACATAGCCACTTTGTGCATACACCTACCACATAGCCACTTTGTGCATACATCTACCACATAGCCACTTTGTGCATACACCTACCACATAGCCACTTTGTGCATACACCTACCACATAGCCACTTTGTGCATACACCTACCACATAGCCACTTTGTGCATACACCTACCACATAGCCACTTTGTGCATACACCTACCACATAGCCACTTTGAAGCTCTGATAGCATTACTGAACAAGAATGACAATTTTGTACATTTCTCATGCTTAAGATGAAGATAGAAGTATGTGAATACATGGTTTAAATCTCATTTTTAAGATAGTAACTATGTAAAAAGGCTAAATAATGCAAAACTTCCTTTAATCAAAATGTTCAGAACAGACCAGTCTGTAACTGATTCTATTAGGGACAGTATTATTTTCTAGTTTCTCATAATGTGCTAATCTGCTTGAACTCTGGGAAAACTCTGTGGATGTGGTACTTGGGGTCCCATTGTCTGAAATAAGATTCACTTTAAAAGATGCTGATAGGAAGTAGGGATGTAGCTCATTGATAGCGCACTTGTCCACTGTGTGTGAGACCCTGGTCCAAGTCCTAGCTCCTTAAAAATGTTATGAACAAGAAAGGAAGAGTTTGGCTTTGACAACAGCAGTGTTGCTGCCTCTCATTGTGATGAAAGTACTTTATCATTATAAGGGTTTGGTTTCCATTAAAATTGCCTCTCATACTATAATGCAATGGTTCTCAACCTTACTAATGTCACAGTCCTTGACATGCCTCATGTGATGGTAACCTCTAACCATAAAATTATTCAATTGCTTCATCATAACTGTTATTTTTCTACCGTTATGAGTCATAGTGTTAATATCTGATATGCAGCCTCCATGAAAGTGTCATTCAACCAACCCCCAAAAGGTCATAGCCCACAGGTTGAGAAACACTGCTATAATGATTTCACACCCCATCCAAATATTAGTCTCCTTGACCAACATTTGACTTGCCATTATACTAGCATGGTACTAGTCTCTGTGGGGTGACCAGATGAATACAGCCTCCCTATTGCCATTAATACACACTGATACAAAGATTAATCTTTGTGATCACAGCGCTTTATGAAGCAGTCACTTGCCAGGTGATTCGTTCTCAAGTGACAAAGAATCATTTTGTGGTGTGTTATTAACATTCAGAAGTGAGCGGAGAGTGCCTTCACTTGAAGGACACGCAGCAGACGCTGGAAACAGCCTTCTGATGATAATGTGCTTTTCTTCTTCTTTTGCCCTTCAAGGCTCCATCATTCATGTGAACTGTCTAACCTCATTATTAATACTTTCTTACCATTTTACAAGCTTCTGGAAGGACGCGTGTGCGTGGTGTTGGCTTGCTTGACGATAACATTGCTTTGCTTGTTCTACTATTCTACATTAGGGGAGAATTTTGATCGTCAGGCCAGCCTTCGGCGGTCTCTAATTTACACAGACACTCTGGTAAGACGACCGAAGAAAGTCAAAAGGAGAAAGACTATTTCAGGAATCCCTGACATCATTCAGAAGGAGCTAGGTATGGCTCACCAGCATTGCATTCTGTCGCCTTTCCTTGCTGCTTGAATTTACCACACTAACCTCATGTGGGTGCTACCAAATCCACATGTCCTGATAGCCAGCTTTTGGAAGAGGTCTTAGGTGAATGTTGCACCCTGTGCAGGCGAGCTGCTTTGGAAAAGAAGGGTGGGGAAGAGGGTGATGGAAACAGTACACTGGAAAACAAGAATTTCATTACCATCTCCAGAGACCTTGAGCATTGCTTGTATCTATGATTCGGTTTATTTTTCATCTAGACCTTTTATTTGAATCTTGGGTTCTCACAGATAAAAACCTCATTCTAATCCTAGCAATGCTGGTGGTGTGAATCCTGGCAATGCTGGTGGCGTGTTGTCTTTAGAGGTGTCTGAGGTGATTTAATAGTAAATGTCAGTGCTAGAGAAAGTGGTTACCTGAGTTTGATCCCTGGAACTAACATAGCAGAAGGAGAACCAACTCCTGAAAGTTGTGCTCTGACCAACACATGTGCCATGGCACACATGTAATAGGTACATTTAACAGAAGTGTAAAATATGATCAAAATACCTCCATCTGAAGCAAACAATTTCATAGTTTTTGTTTAACTTAGAAACAAAGCAGGCTGGTGGAGTTGTTTAGCTCAATGTTTGCTTCCCTGTTGTGTTCGTACTCATCTTTCCATATGCCGTATAATGCTCTCCTGCATCTCTTGCAATCATTTCCTCCCCTTGTGCATCAGTGGCACCCAGCAGGAGAGTCTGCAGGGCTAGCTTAGCAGAGCTCCAGCATCAGGCTGCTGGGGTTTGAATCCCGACTGTCATTCACTCCCTCTTCTTCATTC
This sequence comes from Arvicanthis niloticus, assembly GCF_011762505.2. NCBI lineage: Eukaryota > Metazoa > Chordata > Mammalia > Rodentia > Muridae > Arvicanthis > Arvicanthis niloticus. Next base: position 27,132,773 of record NC_133436.1, read on the forward strand.
TACAAATGGGATGGTGACCTTAACAGAGTTCATTGTTTGAGGATCAAATGAATTTATTTCTGGGATGTACCTCATCACTGGCCACTCTAATGGCCACTGTTACTTTAGGGGACAATGTTACTCTATTGGAATTTACTTCTTCCACTTCTGTCTAGCCTATGGACTTCCTTCATAATATTTACTTTAGCCTAATGAGCTTTTGTTTTGTCTTTTAAAATTATTTATTCTTATTTTATGTGCATTAGTATTTTGCCTACATGTATATATGTATGAGGGTCTCAGATCTTGAAGTTATAGACAACTGTGAGCTGCCACGTGGGTGCTGGGAGTTGGACCCAGGTTTTCTAGAAGAGTCAGTGCTCTTAACTGCTGAGCCAACTCTCCAGCCACCTTACCTGATGTTTTAATTTACTTTTATTTACTGTTGAAGGTTACACTCGAGAAATGCAAGAATCATTATCTCTGAAATTGCTTACGAGTCTTTTAGTCAAAATGAGCTTATCCCAGCAACACGGATACATTAGTTACAGCACCGTGAGATCCTGTTTTAGCTTCCAAGGCTACTGAGATTGCATGCATTCATTTTCCTCCAGGTCACAGTTTAAATGCCTTGTAGGAGGGGAGGCAGACCCACTCTTTCTTGACTGGCATTGTCTTCTTTACCAGCATCTAGTGCTACAGTGCTTATACTCTCCCTTCTGGAGAAACACTTGCATAAGGAGAGCAGTGCTTTGCCTCTGCTAACTTCAGGGACCTGGCTCCAGTTCAGTGGTTTAAAACCAAAGGCAGGCTCTGGAGAAATAACTTGGAGGTGAAGGGAGCTTACCTCTTAGATTTGATTTCGCTCCCACTGGGTGGCTCATACCTGCCTGGGATCCCACAGCTCCATAGGCACTTGCAATCTCAGGTTCGTGCCAACACCCGACACAATGAAAAGAAAACAAACAAAGAATAACAACAACAAACAGAAATAGAGCAAAGGCAGAACCAGGGGTAGTGATTTGTACTTGGAAGGTTAAAGCAGTGGAGTTGCCATTGGCTACAGAGCGAGACCCAGCACTTGGGAGGCTGAAGCAGAACTGCCATTGCCGTGGGCTACAAAATAAGACCTGTCTCAAAAACAAAAAACAAACAAAACCCATAGAAGGACAACAAAACAAACAAGACTAAATTGCACTAATGGAATTTCTTGTCTGTCTTTGGTGTCTGAGCCCTCCATGAACTGTCTATGAATCTATATATAGCATATACATACATACTTTGTAGTCACTTCAAAACTGAGTGGTATCTCAATTTTTCAAGCCTTTTCTTCTCTTGAGGTTACAGGTCATGCATGTGGGAAAATAATGAGCTTTCGTATGAGCAGCAGTTGTTTAATGGGGCTGATCCCTTGTAATGTTCAGGTAGCTTTTCTTTAGAAACTGGCTTTTCAGAACATGTGCCTCAAAGGAGTGACCTTAAAACCAGGTAATTGAGCTCTTTGTAAGCCACTAATGTTACCTTCCCAACCAAAATAGTAGTTTCTAGATGATTTTGTACAGAGTATAAGGATAGTTTAGACACAATAAAGATGGATATTCACACAAGTATTCTATACAAATGGTCCTCTTATGTCTGTCATGAGGCCTAAAACCTGAGAGGTAGGATGTTTTTGGGGGATTGATTTATTATTTTATGTATATTAATGTTTTGTCTGCATGGATATATGTACAACATATATGCCTGGTGCCTATGGAGGTCAGAAGAGAATATCCTATCCCTTGGGATGAGAGTTCTTTTAGAGGGTTGCAAGCTGCCATCTAGGTGATAGGAATTGAACCTGGGTAGTGTGTAAGAACAACAGGTGCTCTTAACTGCAGAGCCAACTCTGTGGCCTGAGAACTAAAATCTTTAGTTGTTTACATTATTGAACCAATCAGAAAGAGCAGTCAGTAGCTCAGCTGTTTATTTGATCTTCTGAAAAGATCCATCTATCAAGGGCAGTTCCGTGTTCTGCCATTATAACAGTGTTTTTAATTGATGAAGAGTTTCTTTCTCTTTTGCACGTGACACAGGATCACTGCTAGTGCTGGAGGGAAAATCACTTTCCCTGTATTGTATGTTCTACAACCTTTGCCATGTGAAAAGGCAACTGTATCACCAGAGGGTCAGTGACATGCTTGGATGACAGCTAGTGGGGCATTGGATATAAAAGCCAGTGGTGCAGGCCTGTGATCCTGCTACTCAGAAGATCAAGGCAGGAAAGGAACAAGTCTGAGGTCTTCTGGGACTATAGGAGGAAGTCAGGGCAAGTTTAGATAGCTTAGTGAGACTATCTCAAATTTAAAGATACAAAAATTAGGTAAGGGGACCTGGGACTGTAGATCAATGTTAGGGGACTTTCCTAGCATGTACAAGTTCAGGGTCCTCTCACCAACACAGAAAGTGTGAGGCAAGTCTTGAGCTACAGTGGAAGGAAACTGGTTAAAAAGAAGTAATTAGATAACGACTTTAATATTTTTAGTTTAATTTTTTTCATACAATATACTCTGATCATATTTTTATTCTTCTAGAACCTCCCTGGCTCCATCATGTTCTTTCTCAAAACAAAACAGCCCACATGTGTGCACGCACAAACACACATGTACTCACATATGTAAGCATGCATACACGCATGCAGGCATGCACACACAAAACAACATAGAGTCCATTTTGTGATGGCTGACTACTCCTGAGCCTGAGTATAGTGACCCATTGTCACTCCTTTAGAGAAAGTGGATTTTTCCCTTTCCTACCAAGTATCAGTTGGACAGAGCTTCTTAGTTGGGTGTTGGAGCCTGTGTCTACTCCTCGGTTTCAGTGCTGGGATCCTATCTGTCTTGGACCTATGCAGGCCTCTTACATGCTGTCACAGTCTCAGTGAGCTCATATGTACATCAATCCTGTTGTGTCTGAAAGCCATTGTTTCCTTAGAGGCACCCATCACTTCTGGTCCTTACAACCTTTCTACCTCCTTTTCTGAATAGCTCCCACAGTTTTTTGGGGGGTGGGGTAGGGGTGGGGTGGGTGGGGCAGAGGGTTGATGAAAACATGCCATTTAGGACTGAGTCTCCAGAGTCTCTCCCTCTGCATATTGTCCAGTTGTGGGTCTCTGCTTTCATTCCCATATACATCAAGCAAAAGCTTTTCTGATGTGGATTGAGCAAAGTACTCATGTATGTGTATAGCAAGCAGTATGTCAGTAGGAGTCATTTACTTGCTAAATTCCTTTAGCCAGTAGTAGGTTTTCTTGGCCACTTTATCAGTGTCAGATATGGGCTCCATCTCATATTCTTAAATCTAGTCAGCAAGTGGTTGGCTACTCTCATAACATTTACACCAGTGTATATGCAGGCAGATTGCTGTTGTAGCTCAGAGAGTTTATAGCTGGGTGACACTGATGATGTTGTCTCTTCTGGTAGCATGGATAGCACTTTGCACTGTAAACATTATTCAGTAAGGGTGAAGATTCTAGTTGGGTACCAGCTTGATTTCTCCGTGTTTAATGGCATAAGTATGTGGTGTCTTCAGTAGTGGAGTCTTACCTTCAAGTTGTAGAAAGTATCCAATAATATTGGCAATAGCCCGTGATGTTTAGTAGAGGTAGAGGGTTTGAAGGACCCCTTTGTCCAATGACTCAAAAAGGTATAACCAAGTTCTAATATGGGAATTTTTAATTGGTAGTATATGATGTCTAGTTGGTGTATTCTCTCCTGTATTGTATGGTAACTACTAAATTCCTTTTATATGTCTGTCTGTCTAAGCCTCTACAGTAGTGAGTTTCCATATGGCTTTTCAAAATACCTTTATTACATTCTGTTTTTAAATATTGGCTAGTAAGATTGGTGTATACAATGAGAAGTAGCACCTGTTAAGGTTCTCCGTAGCAAAAATTCTGTCTTTATATATTTTAAATTCAAATGAATTCCATGACCTCTGGTGACACAAGTGACCTTTATTTCTACTTTTCCATTTATAGCTGGGTTTTGTTTTTGTTCTCTTTTTTTTGTTTGCTTGTTTAATCACATAGCATTGATTTTTATAACATCTTTAAGAAAACATTGTTATTTTAATAAACAAGCTATAACTCTGCTGTAGATAGTGAAACATTGTCTCTAGGTCTGTTTTCAGGATCCTAGGATGGCTTCATACCTTCAATTTTATCCTAAGGCATCAGGTCTTTGGTTCTAGCATTTGAACAGTGCAATGGTGGTGGTTGAAAATCCACCACAAACCTATGTAGATTTATGGGGAGAGATTTGCATATTTTTACATTCTTTTTGAACCCCCACACCTCCCATCCTCACAGGAATCAAGCCCTGGGCTGCATGAAACCCAGGAATGAAAAGAATTCTATCAGCAAACTAAACCTATCTATACCTGCCTTCTATAAGGACCTGGCCTGATAGGAAACTGAGACATCCTTGAATGTTCAGAATTGAGCTGATACCTGTCTTGTCACCTCCTGCCTTCCACATCATGTGCTAGAAATTTTTTTGTACCTTGTAATTTTGTATCCTTAAAGTAGATATTTTCCCTCTATTTCTGCCCACTTGCTCCCCTTTCTTCCTCCCTCCCTCCCTTCTTTCCAGGAATTAGGAAATAGTGTGTTTTTTTTTTGTTTTTTTTTTTTTTTTAGATCCAAATTTACATGACTATGGCCCAGGGACACATACCTAGGTCACCCTAAATGTCATGTTCCAACATGGAAGCAGTTTCACAAAGTTTTACATTTTTGCAGAATAAAGAAGACTTTCATAAATCAAGCCCAGTTTAACATCTTTTGGTGAGTGTACCAGAGAGGTGGTCACAGCAATGTAGGAAGTGCTTGTCTATACACTTTGCTTCCTGTCTTTATAATACTCTTAGCTTTGTGGTTGGTAGAAGTTAATGGTCTGGTAACTTAGATTACAAACTGTTTTATCTATTAGTCCCAGGGTGTTGGTTCCAACACAGAAACAGGCAGGGAAATGGCTGTTCATGGGGCTAAAGCTTGCTTAAAATGAGGTAATTAGCTTCTGGACCTGCAACATTCTGACCGTTCTGCATCACTGCAGTCAATCAGTTTTTGCAGAAATAGCTTCTTTCTAGGCATCCTCATGGATAGTTCCTCTTATTGACCAAGTACTACATGTTGAGCATGCAGGGGCCACATAGTATTTATTGATATGATATTAATATTTATTAAATATTATAAGGTCTCTCTTAGCCAGGAGGCTCATTCCAAGGGTGTGATGTCAGTGAGGCTAAATTGTACCACTTGCCGACTTTCTGAGAGATGCCTTTATGTATATGTCTGTGTGACTGTTTTTGGTGAGTCCCTGGCAAAGGACAGAGAAAGGTGATAGACCATCTTTGCTAACCTCACTGGTGTAAAATAAATCTCCATTGTCACACTGAAGATAGGGCTTTTTTGTTAGGGAGCCTTCCTTGCACTGTGACATCTCTGAGGTTGATGAGAACACATACACACACACACACACACACACACATTTGGGACATGTCCATATGATGGTTATGTTTTGTGGGGCAGGGGGAATTCTTATGAACCCCATCCCAACCCTGCCCTGTAGGCAGCCAGTAGTGCTCAGAAAAGCCCGAGTCTTGATTCCTTTAGTGTTTCTTTCCAAAGGATACCTGATGACCTATAACTTGTTGCTTTCTATTTAATTTGTGTAGGAAAAAAATCACGTTTTTACTGCTCTCTCTGTTTAAATTAAACTTACCTTTAAAAGTGTCATATGTGTACTATGTTGTATACTGTCTATGTATACTGTATTACTGAGATTTCATGGATGAAGCAGGAGCAGACTTCCTGGTTCTCTGGCTTTTACAACCTCTGCACTCCCTCCTCTTAGTTGTTCCTAAGCTTTAGGGACATGAGTGGTGTCATATGTGTATCAGCTGTGTCTGGGTAACCCACAGTTCTCTGCATTTTGACCAGTTGGGGTTTCTTTGTCTTCTACTGATACAAAAAGAATCCTCTTGTGTATGAGCTCGACCTATCTGAGGGTATACGGATGAGCATGTGGAATGTCGTCAGTGATTGTTTCAGTTTAGGGAAGTGGAGATAGTAGGTTGTCCTTTAAAATCCATGGCCTCTACTGGTCACAGATAACTGACCAGGTTTACAGTACTGGTCCTCAGCTCCTTCCTGCTGAGTAGCCCTTATGACCAATGAGACAGTCGTTGGTTACCACTAAGATGCTAGTGCTACTGTTGCATCTTTAGGGATATTTTGCCATGCTGATTACTTGTCATAGTTTGTTAAGTACCACAGATAGATAGGACTATTGATTGCTTTTCTCCTTTGGCCGTTTGCATAGAGCATTTCAGTCCTATAAAGAGTAGTTCTCAAAGGAAGCTTTAGCTTAAGTCCTCTGAGTCCTGTGTTCAAAGTGTGTGATTTCTTCAACAATAAAAACTTATCTTCAACTTCTGGGAGGCAACAGCAATGCCTTCTATTGTTTGGGGAGTCACTTAGACTCCCAGACCAACAGCTTGAAAGGAGGTTTCTTATGCCTGGTACTAAGGATTTTGTTAGTCTATAGCTCATTGGGGGATCATCATTACCCCAAGTGCCATACACACACGTGCACACACACACACAGGCACATATACATAACATATATTATATATAGTTTTAGGTAAATGTAAAATATGATACTCTGTGGTTATTTCAAACAATGTAGCCTTTCCCCTACCAGGTGACAGAGCAAAGCACTGCATCTTAGTGTTAAGATGCAAACACCGATCTTAGTGGTTTTAATCTTTCTTCTCTCCCTGCTTAACGCTCCTTCTGGCTCTTCTTAGTTCCCCCTTCATATGACCTACAACCCTCAATCCCAAGATGACACAGTGATATATGTGAGCATCATGTTAAAGACTTTTTATATTTTATACTCTGATAGGATTATTTTGTTGGCATATGATTATATTTGTCTATTCTCTGCATACATATTTCTTGTTGAATGAGAAACAAAACAAAAAATGGAACCGTGGCTCTACTACTATTTTTACAGATTTGATTTATACTAAGGATTGATTTGTTTCTTAGAGGGTTTTGGATAAGTTCCTGGCTTTGTGACTTTTTTTTTTTTTTTTTTTTTTAAAAGCTCTGTTCTTTTCTGTATAGCTCGTCATCTGTTTATTTACAGTTACAGTTTTTGTTGTCCATCCATGTCTTGTTTTGTCCCTACTCGTAGTCTTTCTTTCTCCTTTGAACATACTACTCACTGGTTGGTTGTAAACTCCAAGACATAAATATCCCTAATTTGAGGAAATGTTCCCTGGATTGGTTCCTCTAGCTCTTCCCCCAACCAGAACCTGGCAGATTGCTGTTGAATTTTGAATGTCACCAACAGACAGATGAGAATGACTTAAGATGGATAATGAAATGCTTGAAACACAGATGGGCTCATAAATCAATTTTCATTTTCTTAGGACTTCCTTCTGACACAGAGAATCAATGTAACTAACACTGGTTTCAGACCATTATCATCTGAGTGGTATCTCTATGGCCCTATTACCTAACAGCTCCAATTATTGGACGCCTGCTGGATGCAGTACTTTAGTCTGTCACTTGGTGTGGGAAAGGCTACATTGAAGTCTTTACTAATAGGTAGTTATTTGGGGTTTTGTTGTTGGTAGTGACTTGTGTATGTGTGTGTGTGTGGGGGGGTGTTATATGAAGATGTAGTATATAGATGATGTCTACAGGATCCATCCACCTTGGTTATTGAGACAGGTGTGTCACTGGTCTGGAATTTACCACCTAGGCTAGAGGGGTTGCCCAACGAGCCCTTGGATCACCTGTCTTTACCTCCCTAGCCAAGGTTGCTATGCCAGGCCCACCATCCTGGGTTGTTCAGTGTGTTTTTAGGGATTGAAATCAGATCCTCAAACTTGTGCTCAGATGGTCCTACCACTCAAGATTGTCTGCCTCTACCTCCCCAGGATTGGGAATATAGGTGCTTACTTCTACACGCTGCAAAACTTACTTATTTGAGAAGCAAATCTATAGTACTCAATAACCATGGTCTCAAAGGGGGCACCCAAGAATTCCATGTGCGTTATTCATGTTACCGGATTTACAATGCAAATTAAGAAGGAAAGTACATGAAATTGAAGGCAGAGGTTTTAGGAAATACCAGGAATAGTTAAGCTCAATTGGATACTGAATCAAATAAAAAAATTGTTGTAGGGTTTTGTTGCTGTTAGTGTCTTTTTTTGTTTGTTTTGTTAGAACAGAGTCAGAGGGCGCTGAGGGTACAGGTGATATTAAGCTATGGATTTTTATTTTCAGATAACAGGCCTCTTTCTTCTTTATCTCCAGCATCAGCCACTGGCCAAGAGGATGATGGGAGTGCTCATTCAATGTGCGTCCCAGACCACTACTCTACATTAGGAAGGCTTGATAGCTATCAGTCCCCCGGGCAATGCTTGGAAACCAGGGACTCCAGCTGTCAGACTGAAGAGGTGAAAGTCATCCCACCATCAATGAGAAGGATCAGGGCTTACAAGGGGGTAGGCATTGCTGCCCAGATGAGCCACCTCTCAGGTTCCTCTGGCAACATGTCTGTGCTGAGCGACTCAGCTGGTATCATGTTCCCATCTCGCCTCAATAACGATGCTGGTTTCCACAGCCTTCCTCGTACTGGCACAAGAGCAAGCACCTATTCACTGGAGGCAAGGATGGGTGCCCGGGGCTCTGCTGAAGATGTGGATAACACTTTTCCCTACCAGGGGGGTAACTCACAGGGGCATGAGAACTTTGCACATTTAGGAGGAGCCTCGAGTACTGGGATGCTTTCAAGACCCAGCTCCCAGCAGCTGAGGTTCTTGGAGAGTCCGGCATGCGTGGTTTCACCTCATGCAGCCTACTCCACCAGTGTTATCCCAAATGCTACACTACTGTCCTCTTCAGAGGTCATTGTCATTCACACTGCTCAGAGTGCAGGACAGCTAGACAGTAGAACACCTGGCTCATCTTCATACTCAAAGATAAAACCCAGAGACCGTTCCACACCCAGATGTTCTGTGAAAGATGACCGTCAGTCCCCCTGTCATCACTGGAACGAGGGTCATATCATTCATTCACAGGCTTTAGCCTCCTCTGCCTCCAGTGCCACCACACTGTTATCCCTCCATGATTCAGAGGTCTCTCTAAATGCCCCAGCAAATAGGGAGAATGGATCCCAAGCCATACTCTATCACTGCAGAAACAGCCTGAGCTTTCCTGCCCACCCTCCAGATGTTGATGGCAAAAGCGAGTGTAGTTATTCAGGGGACAGGGGGTGTGGCGCTTCTGAGCCCTGGGAATATAAAGCCTCCAGCAATGGGCGGGCATCCCCACTGAAACCACACCTGGCAACTCCTGGTTGCTCTACTCCCACAAGTAACATGAGCAGCTGCAGTTTGGACCAAACATCTCTCAAGGAGGATGCCAGGTCCCTGTATTCAGAGGACCACGATGGTTACTATATGACCACTCACAGTGATTCTAGACACGAGGCTGGGAACTCATACAGTATCAGTGATGGCTTTGGGAACCCCAGGCACAGCATGGTCAATGTTTTTGATGGAAGGGCTCAGAGAAGCCAAGGGGATCAGGCCACTCACCAGGAAAAAATCCTTTCAAGAAACATCTCTCTGAAGAAAGCAAAGAAACCACCCCTACCACCATCCCGGACGGATTCTCTGCGAAGGATTCCTAAGAAGAACAGCCAGACAAATGGGCAGGTGCTCAATGAAAGCCTGATCGCCTCCCTCCAACATTCCCTGCAGCTAAGCCTCCCTGGCAAGGGTAGCAGCTCTCCTTCCCAGAGCCCCTGCAGTGACTTTGAGGAACCCTGGCTCCCCAGGTCCAGAAGCCAGAGCATCGTTAGTGAGGGTAGTAGCATGACCTCCACCACCACACCCAACGTGTATTCTATGTGTGGGGTCACTCCATCTCAGAGCGACACAAGCAGCGTCAAGTCGGAATACACAGACCCTTGGGGCTACTACATTGACTACACAAGCTTGCAGGAAGATCCAGGGAACCCCATAGGGGGCTGCTCAGCTACCAGTGAGGCATCATCTGGAAATGGGTCAGTACGCCACATCCAGGAGGGATTGAGAGTCCCAGTGCCCCAAGTGCCGGGCTGCTCAGCTAAACCAAAGATTACCTCACCAGAGAAGTCACAGAGAGTCACCTCTCCATCCAGTGGGTATTCTAGCCAGTCAAATACACCCACAGCACTCACTCCCGTGCCTGTGTTTTTAAAATCAGTGTCACCAGCAAATGGAAAGGGGAAGGCCAAACCCAAGGTTCCTGAAAGAAAATCGTCTCTGGTCTCTTCTATGTCCGTCTCCTCGTCGTCCACTTCTCTCTCCTCTAATACGTCTACCGAAGGAAGTGGTACCATGAAGAAGCTGGATTCAGCCCTGGCCTCGGTCTTTGCTCCTCCCCCTCCTCCTCTTCCCCCTCCGCCTTCGCCTTCTCCAGGTCTGGCAGACAAGTCCCCTTTTCTTCCACCACCACCTCCTCTAGCAGATTGCTCCGAGGGCTTTCCTCTGCCGCCCTCTCCCGTGTTCCCCCCTCCACCACCAGAAGCCCTTGTTCCCTTCTGCTCTCCCACTGACAGGTGCCTTTCTCCTTCTCCCATAGCAGTTAGCCCCTCTCTTCCAAGATCCTCACCTCCCTTGCCAGCACCTCCACCTTTCTTGCCCCCTTCAGAACTCCCGCCCGCTCCGCCTCTGAACCCCAAATTCATGAAAGAAAGCAGACCTTTCAAAAACTCTAGCCCTTCCGAATCCTCTAGGGAGGCCATCAGGCAGCCTGCCAACAAGGAGGAGGGCTGCCGGCCCGCCATGCCCCTGATAACCACAGAAGCTTTGCAGATGGTGCAGTTGAGGCCAGTGAGAAAGAACTCAGGTGCCGAGGCAGTCCTGTTTTCTGAACCATTAGCTCAGGAACAACGAACTCAGACTGCTCTACAGTATCACTTAAAGCCATCTGCTTTCCTCAAATCCCGAAATAGCATAAATGAAATGGAGAGTGAAAGCCAGGCTGCCTCTGTGACGAGCTCGCTTCCGATGCCTGCCAAGAGCCAGAGTCAGGGTGACCATGACAGTGCAGTCAAGCGTGGAGGCCTTCAGAGCTGCAGTGATGGAGCTCCAGGCCCGGGTCCCAGCCTCAGGACTGCTCTGCTCCCAGACTCTTCACCCAGCAGGAAGCCACCCCCCATCTCCAAGAAGCCCAAACTGTTCCTGGTGGTACCACCTCCGCAGAGAGATTTCACAGGGGAGCCCACAGAGAACGGGAGCGAAGCTTTCCCAGGCGTGCCCAGCACTACCAGGGCAGAGGGGGAAGCTGTGCATAACCAAGAGGAGAAATCCAGCCCAGCATCCCAAGCTGTCTCTCATGCTATGGCCCCCACCCCCGGCAGTCCGGCTCTAGAAAGAGGAACTGCAGGGTCTTTGTCCCCTGGCATTGTGGAAGCCAGTGCCCCCATGGTGCAACCTAGTACACCACCGGGGTCCACACAGGAAGAATCTGGCGAGAACAGCGTGGATGGTGAGAGAAATGCGAAGAGCTGCCTGTCTCAACTGGGCGGAAAAGGTAAGCCTGGCTGCTTTCTGCTGCACTCCTCTGATCCTCTCTGGAGATGAGCCAAATTGGGCTACTGAACACTCATGGAACCAGGTGAAACAGCCTAGACTTCGGCAAAAGCCGGCAGTGTGTGGGCTTCTTACACCTCATTACCCAAGCTGCTTTGTGAAAATTTTAAAAACTCTGGATCCGAGAGGGGTGGGGGTGAAGATGCTGGGAGGTCTGAAGCAGGCAGGGTATTCAGGAGCAGGAGTAATCTCCCTTCGGAAGGGCTACAAAGAAACGCTCTTAACCAAATTTAAGAGCAATTTAGACAGGCTAGTGAGTATCATTTCTACCTCTCTGTGTAAAAACCCAAAGTGGTTCTCACACTGTCAGGAATGGCAGCAAAGTGGCATATTTGAGAGCTGGGCAAAGGACTGAAGTGCTAGTCACAGCGTCTAGTGTTTGCCTTTCCTCTCTCTAGCTGGGTTGCTGGAACCCAACACAACTGCTGCTGCTTCAGACATTGCGGACCTATCTAAGGAAGAAGGAAGCGATGAGGTGCTGACTCCCACTAAGCCCAGGACAACAGAAGACCTGTTTGCAGCCATTCACAGGTATCCCAAACTTTTGTCATATTTTAATATACTTTGTAATTTCTTCTTTCTAGATAGGCTCCTCTGTCAGCTAGCCACGGTTTATTGAACATAACTCATTTTTAAGTGTTTTTCTTATACTTTAATTACGTTTTTAAGTTTGATTTCTGCTCTACTTTGTTCCGTTGATTTTTATGACATTGAGGACAGAATGTGTGATACCTTCTGGTAGACGCAGCTGTGGCTGGCAAGATACCTAGTGTGTCAGTCATGTGACTGAATGTTCATAAGATTTGGATCCCGTCTGGGATGAGGAATGCTGCATTCTGTGGGCTTAGGGTACATAGGCTAGCTCTACAGAGCACCTTCCTAAGAGTGCTTCAGTTGATTTATTTATTGTTACTTTTTTGTTTGTTTAGAAAATCCGTAATTTCATAGTGCTTTTTTTTTGTCTCTGTCAATATTTTTTGAAGACTTTTTTTTGTCTCTTATTCCCAACTCAGATCTATTCCTGTCCAACTTTATGTTCTCTCCCTCTCTCCCTCCCTCTCTCTCTCTCTCTCTCTCTCTCTTTCTCTCTCCTCTTCCTCCTTCCCCCCCCCCTTTTAAAAAATTAAGAGCCACTAAAAACCATGGACTCCAATTTGTATTGGCCAACTCATCTAACTGCTGCCCTGGAATGTGATTTGAAACGCCCAGTACCACTCCCTTGAAGAAAACTGACTTTTTCTCTCCCAATAGCTATCATTTGTGAATAGCTTCTTGATGAGGGGGTGGGACTTCACCCTCACTTTCACTTCTTTGTGCTGTGATTTTTATCTAGCTTGAGCTTATTCAGTCTTTTACAGGTTGTAAGTTCATTTGTATGTATCGTGTCATGTCCAGAAAATGCTATTTCCCCTAAAGTTGTCTACCACCTCTGGCTCTTAGCCACCCTTTACCCACTACTTCTTTATCCCATAGCTTTGCTGGTAAGGGTACAGGGCTGAGCTGCCTAAAGTCTCCTAAAGAATAAATACATCTTTGGCAGAAGAAGAAAAAGAAGGGGGAGGGGAGAGAGAAAGACAGATAGAGAGAGAGAGAGAGAGAGAGAGAGAGAGAGAGAGAGAGAGAGAGAGACTCTGACTCTTTAAATTTGTATACCCCTAGCGCCATCTGCTGGCTCGTAAAAAAACAGTTCCTTTTCAAAGGGAACTGCTTGTTGGTAACAACTGATGGTTACCTTTGAGTGTAATTGATTTAGTAATTCAGCTTTGCTTATTACATGCTTGGCCATATACAGATGAGTGTGTTCCCACCCCACAGAGCCATCATAGTAGAAAATGATAAGATTCAGATATGTACAAGAACTTTAAGAACCAATGTTGTGTAAGGGAACCCTCTTGCTGCTTAGATTTTTTTTACGACCAGGTTTTCAGGTAATTCCTGTGAATATTTCTCTGCCGTTAAGACATTGTTTCGACCTGAGTGACCATTCTTTATTTTCTTTCTGAGTCTAAGTACCCTATAAAGTCATTTGATTCCCTGTATAAATAACCCATGTCAGCAAGCTCTCAAATGCTGGTGTTTCTGAGCTTCAGTGAAAAGACTTTTGCATTCGGTAGAAGAAAGCCCATCCTTCCCTAACTCTGTGTAACACAGAAGCATCTGATGTGGGGAACCGAGCTGGAATGTGAGTTAGCACATTGAGTTGACAAAGAGTCGTGTACAGGGCTCCTCTTTACTTTGTTTCACTTGTTGGCTGAAGTTTTGGTCTAAAAGGCCCTACAGACCAAACCTGTTGCCTCATTGGTTTCTTTGATCTCATTAGAAACAGAAAGAGAGTGGGGGCTGGGAAGAGTGACTGTTCTTCCAGAGGTCCTGAGTTCAATTCCCAGCAACCACTTGGTGGCTCACAACAGTGGGATCTGATGCCCTCTTATGGTGTGTCTGATTACAGCTACAGTGTATGCATAAGAAAGAAAGAAAGAAAGAAAGAAAAAAAGAAAGAAAGAAAGAAAGGAAATGAAAAGAGAAAATGAGAAATGCATCTTTTGAAAGCAAGCAAATAAAGTCCCATTTGTAGAGGTTTATGTTCCTGGACACATAATAAACACTTAATAAATATTTTCTGAATTAAATGAATCCAATTGGAACTTAACTGTCTGGAAATTCTTCTGAGACCTTAATGCCTTTCATTTAGTATGGAATGCACTGAGTTTCTAAATATACAGGAAGCTGTATTTATAATCACAAGCCACATAGATGTGTGTTGCCAAGTTGCTGTGTGTACTAAATACTGTGTCTTAAGGAAACCCAACTGTTGCAGAGCCATGTTATTGCAGATTTTTTTTTCTAAAACTACACCAAAGGGCTCTTCTATATTTTATCTTGGCAACCTTCGGAAGGCATTAAAGAATGTGTGGCTTCTGCTACAGAGACAGTGCTGCCTATTACAGATATAGAAATCATTCAGATTCTGTTATTCTCTGTACACATGGGAGAATTAAAGGCCAAGTAGCCTTAGAAATAGATTGGAAAGAGGCAGCTCAGATACAGAGACAGAGACAGCTCAGATACAGAGACAGATACAGAGACAGCTCAGATACAGAGACAGCTCAGATACAGAGACAGAGACAGGTACAGAGACATCTCAGAGACAGAGACAGCTCAGAGACAGAGACAGATACAGACACAGACAGCCGATTTCTGTTGTGGCACTAATACAGAATTAGCAGATGTAATCAGAGTCCGTCTGAATTCTGGGCCATTTAGAACTTTCATAAGATGATCCAAATAGAAGCATAGCTTTCGAGTTCTATAAAATTGCAAATTAATTCTCTTCAGATTTACAGCCAGATGGAGAGTGTAGAACACCTTGAGGTGTGAAATTTTTATATTTACTGAAGTAATTAGACTTTAAGCCATTGTTAACTATTTAAATGTCATCTTTAGAAACACACACACACAGAAGAGGGTGAATATATATGCAGAGATATCAAAAGTTAAAATTTAGTTCATTTTGTAAGAGGAGCTGCCCCCTGAGAACACTGTTTTAAACTTGCTATCTCTATTCATTCTGTATCTACAATTAAATGCCCTCAATTTCATAGAGCATCCCTATGCCGTTTTGTGTCTCAGCACAATTAAAACATCTTACCACAGGCTTGTGGTCCTTGACTGAAATACCTAAAAGACTGAGAAAAGCAGAGTTACTCTGGTGGGTAGTCAGTGTTAGCAATATAGACTTGTAGTTACGTGGACAGAAGATCTGTCGAGACTGGGTTCTCTCTCTCTCTCTCTCTCTCTCTCTCTCTCTCTCTCTCTCTCTCTGTGTGTGTGTGTGTGTGGTCATTGTCTAGATTTCAGTTTCTTTAATACACAATTAGACTAGACATTTTCTAAACTGTTTTCCAGCTATTCTTATATCATTCATTACTTTCACTGAACATTCAGCAGAACAGCTGAGCAAAAATGCTTTTGCCCACATTCTGCTGTCATGGGAGATCTGGTGCCCTGTCTTTAGAGATGAATAATATCAGAGAAGCTCTTGGGCTCATCTTTAATGATGGTGTGTGTGTTCAGTAAGTGGTCTCAGGAAGATGGCAGATGATTGCAGCAAGTGTTGCCAAGGATTGATCATTATTTTAATTTTGTTTTATTTCAGATCCAAAAGGAAAGTCCTTGGCCGGAAAGACTCAGAAGATGATCACACTCGAAATCACTCTCCTTCCCCGCCTGTGACACCCACGGGTGCTACCCCTAACCTGGCCTCTCCAAAGCAAGTGGGGTCCATCCAGAGAAGCATGA
Source organism: Arvicanthis niloticus (assembly GCF_011762505.2). Lineage (NCBI taxonomy): Eukaryota > Metazoa > Chordata > Mammalia > Rodentia > Muridae > Arvicanthis > Arvicanthis niloticus. Next base: position 27,148,754 of record NC_133436.1, read on the forward strand.
AAAAGAGCACTACCAGCAGTGACAACTTCAAAGCCCTGTTGCTAAAGAAGGGGAGTCGCTCGGACACCAGTGCTCGCATGTCAGCAGCGGAGATGCTCAAGTCCACGGACCCTCGATTCCAGAGATCTAGGTCAGAGCCTTCGCCAGACATCCCAGACAGCCCATCCAGCTGCTCCCCCAACAAGAACAGGAGAGCTCAGGAGGAGTGGGCCAAGAATGAAGGCCTGATGCCTCGGAGTCTGTCCTTTTCAGGTCCTCGGTGCATCCGCAGCAGGACCCCACCTTCTGCAGCCAGCAGCCGGTACAGCATGAGGAACCGCATCCAGAGCAGCCCCATGACAGTCATCTCTGAGGGAGAGGGAGAACCTGCTGAGCCAGGGGACAACAAAGCACACAGAGCCCTGGACACTGCCAGGCAATGCTCTCTAGACAGACTGGCAGGGCAGGAGATGGACCGGAACAGCCTGCTCTGTAGCGAGGAGCCTGCCTCTGTGGATGGGATAGGAAGGGCTGAGGGCAATGGTCCCTCGGAGCAGTGTGGGGGTACTGAACAGAAGAGTTAGTATCAGAACCTGCCTCTCATAAGTGAGGCAGGAACGTGAGCTGTACATCACTCTAGGAAGTCTCTGTGGCCTTTTCCTGGCTTGTGGGGACCCCACTCAGCATTGGTGTTGGGGAGGTCTCAGCCTTGTGGACCTCTTAGGACTCACTTGCCATGTGGCTTAAAAGCAAGTACAAGCTTCAACTTCTGAAAGTGCTTCCTGGGGAAGATGGTTTTGTTTTGTGGTTTTGTTTTTCCCAAAATGCTGGGTGTGTATATATGTGTGAATTTTGAATACTTCATTCTAATAAATACACACACTAATGTTATGTACAGAAATAGGAGAAAAGATCAGAGTTCAGGTAAAGTATGGAGTCCTCTGGGCCAGGGTGGAAACTGCTTTCAAGGCATTGTGGGTATGGGAATGTGTAAATTCACTGAGACTGGAGGCTGTTACTTCTAACAGGTGGTGGGCTGGTTCTAAGAATAGAACATGGAGGTGTGTACACTTACTCTAGCTGAAGACACACGTGGAAACCATAAAGAGGCTGGGAAGTGGCTAAGCAACTCATTGGTTCAGGTACTTTTAGGGGACGGGGGAAGCCTTGCTGCCTCCGCCTCCTCCTGTAAAAATTACACAAATGGAAGTGGCAAGGCTATGTCCGGTGCCTACTGCATACATATCTAGCCCTGATGTCAGAGGCACAGGTAGTTTTTTTGTTTTTTAACGAATTCCCTCCTAAGTTGTTATTGAAGAATGAGACAAGAGAGGCATCATGATAGGAGCCTGAGATGTCTCATGAGAGAAGGGTAGGGGAGTGAATGATACTGCTGGATTTGTTTTCTGCTTATTAAATAAAATATTTTCAGAATTAAATCAGAAAACGTGCACTGTAGAATTATGGGTGAAGCTTTTCTTTTAAAGAGTTGTTTTGTTTTGAAATCAGAGTTTTAACTTCCATGTGACAGTTTGTCACTTGAAATGTGACACTTGCCCTTTGTTCCTTTTGGTTATACCAAAGAAAAATAATCAGGGTCTTTTTCACCCCTGAACTGCTTACAGCAGCATGTTTTACTTTAGAACATTTACCAAAATCTATTCCATATTATCTCACTTTGAAGAAAACAATGACTCTTGTTAGTGAAAGAAATTGATGAAAATTGGTAGGACGTGGCTATGAATTAGCCCTGGGAAATGAGTTTTTAGATTAAAAAGATTTTTTTTTTTTTTTTTTTTTTTTTGCACCGCTCAGTTTGTGTGATTTTATATTTGTTTATGAGTTGAGTTGCTGAGTCTCTTCCAGGTTCCTCCTGTCAGAATTCCAAACTTGCTTTGATTGGGGATTAAAATGTGCAAACATATTTATTTTGATGACATCCTTGTGATCATTATCCACTTCCAGATTCTGTGTATCCGAATAAAGCACACTCTACCTTTTTCTCACAGTGGTTACACTGAGCTTCTAAAGCCGCTATCAGTTGCCATTGACAATGTGTGACAGTACCTGGAAGTTAAAGCACATGAGCCGAGACATTGTAAGGCTTCTTCCACAGAACCTTTGATAGCCATTAGTGATACATCTCCGAGGAGAGAATTTAGCAAACAAAGCATTTCTTGCAGCTACAAATGATGACCTGACATGTGATCACAGAGATTTCTTTTTTAATCTGTTGTGTCATTTTTCAACTGTGTGGGACACACAGATCATTTCTTGTAAATCTTAGAAAGGCCATGTTGACATTTGAATACCTAAAAAAAGATTAGAATGTATATGGATATCAGAAATCTTAAACTTAATATATCAATATTTGCTTGAAGGCAAGATAAGCAGCATTAGAACTAATTATAAAATGATTTTAAATCCCCCATTTAAAGGGTATTTATTAGGTTTTAAGTTTGTTTTCAATAAAACAATTGTAAAGCCAATATTTGAAACTTCTTTGTATGTGCATTTAATTTGTTTAAGCTTTCATAGAACGTTGTATACTGAACATATTTTCTCATACACACCCCCCTTTATTCTTCTCTCCATCTCCAATTAGTTGCCTTTGATCCCTTGGACAGTTTAATTCCTACTTTTCATGTACACATAGTTTCGAATAACCAGAACATTCTACTACTACAGAATTGTTGAGTACATTACTGGATACAAAGTGACCAGCAGTAAAGACCCAGGCCATGTCTTAGGGGTTAGGGGGTTGGGAAAGAAGAAGACCAACATCACAGGCACTTGCTTGTACTTCTAAAAACATAAGGAAAAACATCCAAAGATACCATCTTAAAGTGTGAGTGTGATGGACTGGTCATTTATTTGAGGTGGTATGTGGAGGGTTAGGAGAACATTTGGGAGACGCAGGTAGAAGTTTGTGCTCTCAGCTTTGCTGATCTTTCCTGTGTGAGGACCACTTCTGTTTGTGGGCTGGGTCCTACTCATGGCTTCATGAGAGCAAACTGGGCGGTGCTTTTCATACCCAAGAGCTGGAGAAGCCCTAGGGTTAAACTTGGAAACAGTCTTAACTTTGGCTTTCCATCCTCTGAGAATTTCTGAAGAATTTTAATTAAAACCTGTCACCTTTCATGTGGGGATAAGAATGAATAAATATACATTAAATTTTATAAAATATATATTTATATAATAAAGTTATTTATAATATATATATATTTCCCTCCATATTCATGAGTTCTGTATCCATGAAGCCAACTAACTACAGATCAAAAACTATTTGAAAAAAGGATGGGGTGGGCTTGCCTTTTATGTATGAGGCTCATATTAGACCATTTGTAACTGTTCATTTGAGGAATCACAATGGAAAGAAAAAGGGGCATCTCAGTTTCTCCACTGTCTTCATGAACAGGTGATGCACTACACTCTGTAGCTGTATCCTGGGAGGTACATGGCATATTAGATAAACCCCATTGTTTGTGCATGAGTGTTTGCTCAGCCTACATGGGAATAAACGTTTATATTGATGAGAGTCCATCATTTGCATCTTATGGATGTTGCTAGCTCTGCCAACTTTATAACACGGTGGTTCTTATAGGATCTAAGTAACAACAATTTGGGGCACAATAGCGTGGTCCCATGTTTCCAACTCTCCCAGCATCTTACAGTATTCCAGAAGATATTTGTATGCATGTCTTATATAATTATTATAGTTAGGACTTGCTTTTAGGAACCTGTACTGTAGTTCTCCTATTTCATGCATGAGAGAAACACAGAGACAGACAGAGAGAGACTGAGACAAAAATAGAGAACACCCACATCCAGATGTGCATGCATGTGGAGGTCAGAGGTTTGATGTTGAATTTGATGTTTGAATTGATGTTGAATTTGATGTTCAATTACTCTCTGTCTTATTTTTTGAGAAAGGGTCTCTCATTGCAGCTGGAGCTTGCTTGATGAGGCAAGGCTCTTTGGCTAGTGAACATCAGGGATCTGCTTGTCTCCATGTCCCTGGTCCTGGGATTTTAGGTGCACAGTACCATCCATACCCAGCTTCTTCCATTCGTGTCAGATCTCATGCTTGTGTGGCAAGTGCTTTCTTTACCAGGAGAACCATCTCCCTCCCATGTGATCTCACCACTACACACTAAACCTGGTCTGTTGTTTGTTTTCTTTACCAAAAATACCTCCAATGCCACAGCATCTACCAAACCATATGGTCCAGGTGGCAAAATACTTATTTGGTCGTAGTTAATGATGCTGTAAGTTGCTTTTGGTCATGGTGCTTTATCACAGCAACAGAAAAGTAACAGAAACAAGGAGTTCAAGACCAGCCTGGATTAAAGATCTGATCTTTTAAAAAAAGAAAAAAGTCTCCCGGATCTGAGGCCTGGTGCAGACCCCCACCTGGGGTGCTCCTGTGTGGACACTGGATCCCTCCTGAGACATCCTAGAGGGTCCACTGAACCCAGAGCTATAGGTAAGAACACCCCCCACACTGCCCTATGCCCATAGCTGGGTGCAGGGAGCATTCAGATTCCAGAAAACACCCAAACCCCACCCCTGCGGAATACCACTCCCCTTCTGCCCCTCTCCCAGATCTGAGGCCTGGCACAGAGCCCCAACTGGGCTGCTCCTGTGTGGTCACCGGATCCCAAGACATCCTAGAGGAGACACTGCACCCAGAGCAGTGGACACCTAGCTGGTCTGCTACCTTGGAGACACCATATCCTGAGACATCCTAGAGGTACCACTGTACTCAGGGCAGCTGGAGCTCAGGATTAAAAGATCACAGAGACATCTGGACCCTGAGGAGATCAGACACAAGCAAGATGACTGGAAAGGCAGGCCTCAGTCAGAAACAGTGAGTACAGGTAGCACTAGAGTTAACCAGATGGCGAAAGGCAAGTGCAAGAACATTAGCAGCAGAATCCAAAGTTACATGGCATCATCAAGAACCCAGTTCCCCCATCATAGCAAGCCCTGAACACCCCATCACACCAGAAAAGCAGGATTCAGAATTAAAATCACTTCTCATGACGATGATAGAGGACTTTAAGAAGGACATAAATAATACTCTCAAAGAGTTTAATATGTTTACACAGGTAAACAGGTAGAAGCCCTTAAAGAGAAAACACAAAAATCCTTGAAAGAATAGCAAGAAGACACAACCAAACAGGCGACGGAATTAAACAAAACCATCCAAGATAAAAATGGAAGTAGAAACAATAAAAAAAAAAAATCACAAAGGGAGACTACCCTGGAGATAGAAAACCTAAAAAAAAGATCAGGAGTCATAGACACAAGTATCACCAACAGAATACAAGAGATAGAAGAGCGAATCTCATGTGCAGAAGATACCATGGAAAATATCGACACAACTGTCAAAGAAAATGCAAAATATAAAAAGCTACTAACCCAAACCATACAGGAAATCCTAGACACAATGAGAAGGCCAAACCTAAGGATAATAGGTATAGATGAGGGGGAAGACTCCCACCTTAAAGGACCAGTAAATATCTTCAACAAAATTATAGAGGAAAACTTTCCTAACCTACAGAAAGAGATGTCCATAAATATACAAGAAGCCTACAGAACCCCAAATAGCCTAGACCAGAAAAGAAATACCTCCCGTCACATAATATGAAAACATCAAATGTACAAAACAAAGAAAAAATACTAAAAGCAGTAAGGGAAAAAAGTAAAGTAACATATAAAGGCAGACCTACAAGAATTACACCAGATTTCTCACCAGAGACTATAAAAGCCAGAAGGTCCTGGACTGATATCATACAGACCCTAAGAGAACACAAATGCCAGCTCAGACTACTATACCCAGCAAAACGCTCAATCAATATTCATGGAGAAACCAAGATATTCCATGACAAAACCAAATTTACACAATATCTTACCACAGATCCAGCACTTCAAAGGATAATTGGAGGAAAACTCTAACACAAGGAGGGAAACTACAACCTAGAAAAAGCAAGAAAGTAATCTTCCAACAACCCTACAAGAAGATAGCTACACAAACATAACTCCAATGGCAATAACAAAAATAACAGGAAACAACATTCATTTTTCCTTAATATCTCTTAATATCAATGGACTCAATTCTCCAACAAAAAGACATAGACTATCAGACTGGATACATAAACACAACCCAGCATTTTGCTGCCTGCAGGAAACACACCTCTGTGAAAAAGATACTACCTCAGAGTAAAAGGATGGAAAACAATCTTCCAAGCAAATAGTCCCAAGAAACAAACTGGAGTAGCGATTCTAATATCAAATAAAGTAGATTTTCAACTAAAAGTAATCAAAAAAGATAAGAAAGGGCATTTTATATTCATCAAAGGAAAAATGTACCAAGATGAACTCTCAATTCTGAACATCTATGCCCCAAATGCAAGGGCACCCACATGCATAAAAGAAACTTTACTAACGCTTAAAGCATACATTGCACCTTACACAATAATAGTGGGAGATTTCAACACCCCACTCTCAGCAATGGACAGATCATGGAAACAAAAACTAAACCAAGATACAGTGAAACTAACAGAAGTTATGAATTAATTGGACTTAACTGATATCTATAGAACATTTCATCCTAAAACAAAAGAATATACCGTTTCCTCAGCACCTCATGGTACCTTCTCTAAAATAGACCATATAATTGGTCACAAAACAGGCCTCAACAGATACAAAAAGATTGAAATAATTCCTTGTACTCTATCAGACCACCATGGACTAAGACTCGTCTTTGATATGGACAAAATCAATGGAAAGCCCACATACACGTGGAAACTGAACAATGTTCTACTTAATGATAACTTGGTCAAGGAAGAAATAAAGAAAGAAATTAAAGACTTTTTAGAATTTAATGAATATGAGGACACATCATATCAAAACTTGTGGAACTCCATGAAAGCAGTACTAAGAGGAAAACTCATAGCTCTAAATGCCCACAAAAAGAAATAAATAAACTCAAAGAAAAAAACCACATGATCATCTCACTAGATGCTGAGAAAGCATTTGACAAAATTCAACATCCCTTCATGTGAAAAGTCTTGGAAAGATCAGGAGTTCAAGGCCCATACCTAAACATAATAAAAGCAATATACAACAAGCCAGTAGCCAATATCAAACTAAATGGAGAGAAACTTGAAGCAATCCCACTAAGATCAGGGACTAGACAAGGCTGCCCACTCTCACCCTACCTATTCAATATAATCCTGGAAGTTCTAGCCAGAGCAATTAGACAACAAAATGAAGTCAAAGGGATACAAATAGGAAAGGAAGAAGTCAAAATTTCACTATTTGCAGATGATACGACAGTATACTTAAGTGACTCTAAAATTTCCACCAGACAACTCCTAAATCTGATAAACAACTTCAGCAAAGTGGCTGGATATAAAATCAACTCAAATAAATCAGTTGCCTTCCTATACTCAAAAGATAAACAGGCTGAGAAAGAAATCAGGAAAATGACATTCTTCATAATAGTTACAAACAATAGAAAATACCTTGGAGTGAATGTAACCAAGCAAGTAAAAGATCTGTATGACAAGAACTTCAAAGTCTCTGAAGAAAGAAATAGAAGAAGATCTCAGAAGATAGAAAGATCTCCCATGTTCCTGGATTGGCAGAAATAACTTAGTAAAAATGGCCATCTTGCCAAAAGCAATCTATAGATTCAATGCAATCCCCATCAAAATTCCAAATCAATTATTCATAGAGATAGAAAGAGGAATTTGCAAATTCATTTGGAATAACAAAAACCCTTGATAGCGAGAACTATTCTCAACAATAAAAGTAAGTCTGGGGGAATCACCATTCGTGACCTCAAACTGTACTACAGGGCAATAGTGATAAAAACTGCATGGTATTGGTATAGAGGCAGGCAGGAAGATTAATGGTATAGGATTGAAGATCCAGAAATGAACCCACACACCTATGATCGATCACTTGATCTTTGACAAAGAGCTAAAACCATCCAGTGGAAAAAGGACAGCATTTTCAGCAAATGATGCTGGTCCAACTGGAGGTCAACATGTAGAAGGATGCAAATCAATCCATTCTTATCCCCTTGTACAAAGCTCAAGTCCAAGTGAATAAAAGACCTTCACTTAAAACCAGATACACTGGGGCTGGAGAGATGGCTCAGTGGTTAAGAGCACTGATTGCTCTTCCAGAGGTCCTGTGTTCAATTCCCAGCAACCACATGGTGGCTCAAAACCATCTATAATGAGATCCAATGCCCTCTTCTGATGTGTCTGAAGAGAGCAATAATGTACTCATATACGTAAAATAAATAAATCTTAAAAAAAAGGAAAATTAAAATTATAATTTGATAAAGTCTGGGGTGAAGAAGTATGTGGATAAAAGCCAGATGTATGTGAAGACCCCCAAACTCGGGAGACCCTTAAAAAAAACAAAACAAACAAACAAAAAACCAGATACACTGAAACTAATAGAAGAGAAGGTGGGGAAGACCCTCGAATACCTAGGCACAAGGGGAAAGTTCCTGAACAGAACACCAATGGCTTATGCTCTAAGATCAAGAATTGACAAATGTGACCTCATAAAATTGCAAAGCTTCTGCAAGGCAAAGGACATTGTCAATAAGATAAAACGGCAACCAACAGATTGGGAAAAGATCTTAACCAATCCTACATCAGATAGAGGGCTAATATCCAAGATACAAAGAACTCAAGAAATTATACTCCAGACAACCATTTAACCCTATTGAAAAATGGGGTACAGAGCTAAACAAAGAATTCTCAACAGAGGAAACTCGAATTGCTGAGAAGCCCCTTAAGAAAGGCTCAATATCCTTAGCCATCAGGGAAATGCAAATCAAAACAACCCTGAGATACCACCTCACACCAGTCAGGTTTTGAGATCAAAACCTCAGGTGATAGTAGATGTTGGTGAGGAGAAGAGTGCTCTGACTGCCATACAGGTCCAACAGTTTCTCTACCAGCCTAGCAGGGAGCTCCAGAGCAAAGACTGCTTACTGGAGGAATTCCAGATTGGGCAGAAGTGGATAGGTCTCGCATCACCTCTCTGCTTTGTTACTGGTTGGAAGTTGGCAAGAAAAATATGCTGTTAGTTACCCCTGCCTTACCCAGTGATGAACTACATGCTTCCCAAAAAGATGTGCACTTGTTTTGGTGTCAGAAGTGGTTCTTAGAGGAGTTGACTGCTGGAGACCACCTGTCAATCACCCCCTTCACACCTGGGTAGCTAACGCTTTCTTAAAGATCAGCCTGAGTGTCCTATCTGAAGGTGGTTCTCTGCCACAACTCCACAGAAGTGACGATTTTCTGGTTACAGTAACAAGCAGCAAGTAAGATCAATGGTGGCTTCACATCAGTAACCCCACTTCTCAACCAGGCCACTCATTAGCATCCCAGCTCTGGTAACTGCACCTTCTCAGCTATAACTCAACCCCAAAATGCTTTAGGCAGCCCTTTAATCACTGGACAGTAGGTTTCCTAAAACCCTACATAAGGTCAGCCGCTTTCTTTATCCAGAGAGCTGGTGTTCAAGAAGCCCAGCAGTCCCACCCAGCAAGCAGAATATAAAGCTTTGTGTTGTGGGCACTGAACACAGCCTCTTCCTTTGACCACTGTCACATCTACCCAAGATGTACCCTGTGGCCCCTGGCTTTCCTCATTCTCATCTCTAGGGTCTCTCCTTCAGCAAGACGTGACTATGCTGTGTAACAGCCACCATGCTTCTTTCTCCCAGCTTCATAACATTCCTTTGTGTGTGGGTTCATCTATGTATGGGCACATATGTGTGCGGGAACATGCATGAATATGCTGTGTCCATTTGGAGGTCAGAGAACAACTTTGGCAGTCTGTTTTTCCCTTTTATTGGATATTTTATTTACAGTTTAGATTTCATCCCCTTTCCCCATTACCCCTTTTAGAAAACCCCTATCCCAAGCCCCTTTTCATTTTTGCATTTATACACTTTTTAAAAATGTTAATCAAAGGCTTTATAAGTTTGGTAATGCTCAATCAGAGGTGTAACCCAATACCCAACCTAGATATATCAACTATCTTTGACTGGTGGAGACACGTGAACATCTGCCTCCCTGTCTCCCCACTCTTTCTCTCTCTCATCACCTAGTTTCTCCTCTCCTTCTCCTCTTCCTCCTTACTCCTCTTCTCCCTCTCAGTACTCCTCCCACCTTAGCTCCTCCTACATATCACCCTTCCTGTTAAAACTTTTCTCTCAAAATACAATTAGAGCTTAATTATGCCAATTTGTACCAGTGAGGTACAAGATAGTCCTAATATCCAGTCCATCATTTTGTTGACTAGCCAGAACCTCTGTCATCTCTCCTAATTAAAACACTTAGTTCTGAACCTGGCTTTTTCCTTGGCTTTAGAATGAATGTCAGCTGAAAATCATCTACTGAGATCTTTTCTCTCAAGGTAAATAGCCAGGATTGGCTATGAGACTATAAGTTTTCAACCCCGTCAGAAATCCAGAATGACTGATTTAATTATAATTGTGGGGAGCACAAAGCATAGCCTCTGTTCTTCCGCCTTCTGGCCCAGGATCATCTGACAGACCTTAGTGCTACAGAATTATTAAGGGCTGATTACTCTGTCTAGGCAGATATAATCAGTCGACTATTCTGCAAGTGTGTCCTTTTCTGGACAGTGATTTGTCTGTAGATGGAAAGAGGCAATTCTTGTCTAGTGGCTGTCTCACCACAACTGGAGTAACTCCAAAGATGCTCAATTTCTTCTTAGAATTCAATACAGGAAGCTGTCAGGAGCAGACAGTTCTCTAATCAAAATGAACATTAATACAGAAATGTTTGTCACATCAATTCTGTGGACTTCTGATGTTTTGAAAACCAACTATTTATGTAAGGTAATCTGGACTGTTGTCTGTTAACTCCACTCAGCTATTTCTAAATAAAGCATAGAAAACACCCAAACATTAAACTCCAAGCCATGAATTTGCTGTAGTCCCTTAACTCACAGGCTGACCATCTCAAATCTGTTTTAAAAAGTTAAAGAAGGACTGGGTCTAAGCCTTGTATTCCTAAATGTGTTATACTGGTACAATGCCTATGAGAGTAACAATATTCATCTCACTTTTATATCAATAAGAAGCTCGTACCAATGAAAACCTTAAAATTTGTAATCAAAGTAAATTGGTGCCATTTAAGAAATTATACCTCTGAGGTCCTGGAATTCCATCTGGATGCAGTGAAGACACAGCATCAGAGGCTTATCAATTTACTTTCCCCCCACCCCTCTTCTAATATGTCAACGCCCATAATCAGCTTGAAGAAGCTAATGAAGAGTCAGCGCCCCTATTCCCTGGGCTTGGGGACTAAGGTGGTAAATGTTGGGCTATTTTTCTAGGGAAAAGTAGTGGTTTTGTTGGAACAGAGAGGATTAGCTAGGATTTATTACATAGCCATAACCTATTGGTAGAAATCTGTACAATTATTATCAGCAGTTGCTCTATAATCACACATATGCACCTCAGCTCCTGAAAGACTTTGATCCTCAGGCCAGTTTGTATGCTTTTACACTCTAGAACCACAAGGTGGCGGGGGCAAGCAAGCAAGATTCTACAGAAGTCTATGCAGGTAATTAAGGGCAATGAGGGACTGTTTCAGCTGCTCTCCAGGTCATCCTGTTCAAGGCAGCAAGTGAAGCCATGCTTGGTAGACAGAGGAGGCAGTGCTTTAAGTGACTCACTAAATAAACCAATATCTAGTAAATTGTTTTTTCTACCTTATTCTTCTTCACAAATAGAAATCTCTGTCACAACACCATGGGAATAAGGTCTTCATTCAGTTATATGCCATGATTATCTTTTTGAAAAAAGATTTTATTTATTTTATGTAAATACACTGGTGCTGTCTTCAGATGCACCAGATTGGATATCATTACAGATGGTTGTGAGCCACCCTGTGGTTTCTGGGAGTTGGACTCAGGACCTCTGAAAGAGCAGTCAGTGCTCTTCTTAACTGGTGAGCCATTTTGCCAACCCCACGATTATCTATCTATCTATCTATCTATCTATCTATCTATCTATCTATCTATCTATCTATCCATCCATCCATCCATCTATCCACACATATGTCACTGTTACACAGGGCTCTGTTATATTGACATATACACTATAAGTTATTTAATTATTTTTTTAAGTGTCAGTATGCTATTCTAAAGTTGTAATTGTAAACATCCTTATTCTCCTCCCTACCCACAGCTGAGAACCCAATTCAGGGACTTGAGCTAGGCAAGCTGTTCTCCCATTGAACTCAGTCTCCCAGTCTCACTCATTTTTGGTTTATTGTGGTGTCTTAAGATTGTCTACCAAATCTGGCAGGCCGCTTAATAAATATAATCCTAGAACTATTCTGCATGTCTTCAGCTATAATTAGCAAGCATTAACATTATTACATAGTCTCAGTGGTACAACTACAGAACACTGTAGAAATAAGCCATTTTCTCTCCTCTTTAGGTCTCATCCAAAATGAGTGAGACATCTTCCACTAGTTTCTCCATGATTCATCTGCCTTCTTCTGAAGGTCAAGTTTTTTCTGTCATTCAAATGTCACTCATCCCATAGTGGCTAAACGTATCTGTTTTTATAAGAGCGGAGACCCCCAGTTTGGTGGTGTTAGGGTGGCGGTCAACCCTCGTTCCTTTAAGACTTTTGACTCTCTGCTGGACAACTTATCCATGAAGGTGCCCCTGCTCTTTGGGGTGAGGAATATCAGCATGCCTCGTGGACCGCACAACATCACCAGGCTGGAGGAGCTAGAGGATGGCAAGTCTTACAGATGCTCTCACAATAAGAAGGTGATTCCAGTTGACCTGGACAAGGCTTGCCGCCGCGCTCGACCCTGGCTCAGTAGTTGTTCTCTAAGCACACATGTGCAGCTCCGCTCTGCTGCTGCTACCATGTCCACCACAGCTCCCGGGATGCTCCGCGTCCCAAGGAGGCTAGTGGTCTTCCGGAATGGTGACCCAAAGACCAGGCATGTGGTCCTTCTTAGCTGGAGGATCACTCAGAGCTTCAAAGCCTTTCTACAGTACCTGACGGAGGCCATGCAGTGTCCTGTGACCAAGCTGTATACCACAGATGGAAAAAAAGTGAGTATACTGGTGTCTCTAAGTTCTCTCTCTTGTGTGTGTGCGCGCGTATGTATATATGTACACATATGCCTGTGCATCTGCGTATTCATGTAGGTATGTTCCAGTAGTCTTTTTCTTCCTGTCTGAATCTGACATGTTATTGGGTTGGAAGGTGTCTCCTTTCTCCCTGGTTTCTTTGAATACTGACTTAAAATGCTTTGTTCAAGAATACAAGTTTTCACAGTATTTCTTAAAGGAGAGTGACCAAAAGTAGTGGTTTTCTATCTAGAAAAAGCATTTTTCTAGTACCTGGAAAAAGCATCCCCCCACCCCCACCCTCCAGGTCTGCAGCTATACAGCTAGTACGTATACAAGAGATCACCTTCAAGACTTGCATGCTATTCTTTCCATCAGGCGTTTTTCCAGTTGGCTCTGGATTCACAGGCACTTGGCTGTAACTGTAGACTTTAGTGGGGGAATACCACATAGCTTTTAAAGATTCCTTAAATTATGCCAGAAAGCTATCTTGCCACTTTCTATCTAACATGCAGGATCAATAGTGTCTCTGGGTTTGTTTACAGCTATTCCCCCAACCTGACTAGATTATTTTGTGTATATGATTGGCATCTAAGAAAACGCATGGTGATTCTTTCTTTCAAACCTGGGAGGCTGTCAAGTTGAGCTATTTAAAGATATAATTATATCATATGAAAAGATTCGTACTTGCTCAGCGACTCTGGTTTCTTCTAGGTTCCTAATCTCCAGGCAGTGTTACTGATCTCCGGAGCTGTGGTTGCAGCCGGAAGGGAGCCATTTAAACCAGGGAAGTATGATACCCCAAAATACTTGCTTCCTGCCAAGTTACCAGGGACCTCTCATCGTGTGCATCAGAACAGAAAAGACAAGATAGAAAAAAGAAAGAGTAAGCCACTTATAAATAGACCTTGTATTTTAGCTCTGAAACATTTTTTTGTTTTACCAATAAAAATTATATTTAATGAACCAGGTTCATTCACCAAAAGACAAAGATATGAGATTAAAAGTATTACAAAATGAAATTGGCTAATTTATAGTTGGAAATAGTCACAGAGGTTATCTCGTGACTTTTTGAAAGACTTTTCCAAAATAATTAATGATACACATTTTTACATGGATGATGTATATACTTTTTATTTTTTAAAAAACAAAGTCTGAGAATTTCTTGTTTCAGGAAGAGTTTTGCAGACTTGTGTGTGACATCTCTGGTAGTTGTAGACTTTTTTTCTGAATGAGTATTCCTAGCTGAGCACAGCAAATCAGTGGTTTATATATTAAGAAAAAAAATCTAGCTATATGCTCTCCCCTCTGAAGGTAGTCTTGTAAAATTATTAATCATGATTCAGAAACATTTCTTGATCAAAATAAAGAGGTCCATGTAGCCATTTTATGTTAGTAACAATAACCTAAATTGTGAGAATTTTATGATTTAATGAACAGTGTATTATTGTTCTTAGGATAGGGGAGAAAGAGGGTGTCTTGAGGCTCACGAGTATGAGAGAGGTTAAAACCATCACTCACTGGACTCATTATTTCTACGGAAACGTAAATTCTGTGCCAGTGTGCTGATTGCCATTTATACCTGAATTTGAACTTTCAGTCTTTTTAGACTTGAAATAATCCTTATTTTACAAAGTAGTATTCCTGTTCTTATTTCTAATAAGGCTGAAATAATTTATTGTTTTCATCTAATTATTTCAGAAACATACCCCCTTCTTTCCAACACTCCTATTTTGTAGGTATTAACTGTCAAATATATATTATGCATATAGTAGTTCTGTTTTACCTTGGCCATGTTCTTAAGTTGCTTACTCTTTTCATGTCTGTTATCAGCTACTTATTATGAGTTTTGATAGAGCTTTGTTAAGTTTTAATTCAAAAAGTTAAAAATGAGACACTTTTATTTACCAAAAATTATGAAAGTATTTTTAGGTTTCGCTCTAAGGCAGTTACTTTAGAAGATGTGTGGAAATCCATAATAACTACTAGGAGGGGACCTGTTACGTTCAGAAGCACGCCGCCAAAGTTAACAACAGAAACCTCACACTGAAAGCAACACTGGGCTGTGTCTAACTCAGCTGCTCTTTATGTTTATATTAAATTAACTGTATCAATTACTCAAATAAAAAAATAAATATTATTTTATTAATCAAGCATTAAAGATGTTTCCATTTTCATAAAGCTTCCAAGGGCTCTCTCATATACACTCAGATGGAACCGCACCATTTACTGCTCTTTTGTGCCTTTCTTGCATAGATATATGGGACTTTATTAGATTCCAGCTTTGGTACTGGTAAGCATAGAAAACAAAAACACATAAAAATTTTTATCCATATAATATAATCATCACACAGTTTGTACTTTATATATTTCTTATTATCATTCCCTTATAAAATTGTGAAAATTAAAATTCTGTGAATGTCTCCACTAAAGTATGGTTAGTTTACTTTTTAATAGTAGTTTGAAAAAAAATAAAATCCTCAGAAAGTGCAGTAACATTTCCAAATAACCACTGACTACATACAGTTTAGAAATATACATATAACATTTTATTGTAAAATACAGAGAAATGGCATTTTGTACTAATTTTCCTTTTTCTTCTTTCTTTGCTGCTTCCTCCTTGGGATATTTACAGCTTTTCTGCTGACCCGACCCTTGCCTTGGTTATTTGTGGGCACAAGGAGGACCTCAACCTGAAAGAAGAACGAGCAAGAGAGAGAAAGGACTCAAGGAAGCAATTGCTTGTCAAGAGTCGTGTATTTGGGCACAAAGCACATTTTTATACCACAGTTTGTAAAGGGAGGGGTGAGGAGATCCAGGTGGTGGGAAAGTACAGAATCTTCTCAGCCTGTGCACTGAAACAATGTGTGGCATCCTGGGAGCTGTGGTGGACATGGTAGCAGCAGCAGAGCGGAGCTGCACATGTGTGCTTAGAGAACAACTACTGAGCCAGGGTCAAGCGAGGCGGCAAGCCTTGTCCAGGTCAACTGGAATCACCTTCTTATTGTGAGAGCATATGTAAGACTTGCCATCCTCTAGCTCCTCCAGCCTGGTGATGTTGTGCGGTCCACGAGGCATGCTGATATTCCTCACCCCAAAGAGCAGGGGCACCTTCATGGATAAGTTGTCCAGCAGAGAGTCAAAAGTCTTAAAGGAACGAGGGTTGACCGCCACCCTAACACTACCAAACTGGGGGTCTCCACGCTTATAAAAACAGATACGTTTAGCCACTATGGGATGAGTGACATTTGAATGACAGAAAAAACTTGACCTTCAGAAGAAGGCAGATGAATCATGGAGAAACTAGTGGAAGATGTCTCACTCATTTTGGATGAGACCTAAAGAGGAGAGAAAATGGCTTATTTCTACAGTGTTCTGTAGTTGTACCACTGAGACTGTGTAATAATGTTAATGCTTGCTAATTATAGCTGAAGACATGCAGAATAGTTCTAGGATTATATTTATTAAGTGGCCTGCCAAATTTGGTAGACAATCTTAAGACACCACAATAAACCAAAAATGAGTGAGACTGGGAGACTGAGTTCAATGGGAGAACAGCTTGCCTAGCTCAAGTCCCTGAATTGGGTTCTCAGCTGTGGGTAGGGAGGAGAATAAGGATGTTTACAATAAAAACTTTAGAATAGCATACTGACACTTAAAAAAATAATTAAATAACTTATAGTGTATATGTCAATACAACAGAGCCCTGTGTAACAGTGACATATGTGGATGGATGGATAGATAGATAGATAGATAGATACATAGATAGATAGATAGATAGACAGATAGATAGATAGATAATCGTGGGGTTGGCAAAATGGCTCACCAGTTAAGAAGAGCACTGACTGCTCTTTCAGAGGTCCTGAGTCCAACTCCCAGAAACCACAGGGTGGCTCATAACCATCTGTAATGATATCCAATCTGGTGCATCTGAAGACAGCACCAGTGTATTTACATAAAATAAAATCTTTTTTCAAAAAGATAATCACGGCATATAACTGAATGAAGACCTTATTCCCACAGTGTTGTGACAGAGATTTCTATTTGTGAAGAAGAATAAGGTAGAAAAAACAATTTACTAGATATTGGTTTATTTAGTGAGTCACTTAAAGCACTGCCTCCTCTGTCTACCAAGCATGGCTTCACTTGCTGCCTTGAACAGGATGACCTGGAGAGCAGCTGAAACAGTCCCTCATTGCCCTTAATTACCTGCATAGACTTCTGTAGAATCTTGCTTGCTTGCCCCCGCCACCTTGTGGTTCTAGAGTGTAAAAGCATACAAACTGGCCTGAGGATCAAAGTCTTTCAGGAGCTGAGGTGCATATGTGTGATTATAGAGCAACTGCTGATAATAATTGTACAGATTTCTACCAATAGGTTATGGCTATGTAATAAATCCTAGCTAATCCTCTCTGTTCCAACAAAACCACTACTTTTCCCTAGAAAAATAGCCCAACATTTACCACCTTAGTCCCCAAGCCCAGGGAATAGGGGCGCTGACTCTTCATTAGCTTCTTCAAGCTGATTATGGGCGTTGACATATTAGAAGAGGGGTGGGGGGAAAGTAAATTGATAAGCCTCTGATGCTGTGTCTTCACTGCATCCAGATGGAATTCCAGGACCTCAGAGGTATAATTTCTTAAATGGCACCAATTTACTTTGATTACAAATTTTAAGGTTTTCATTGGTACGAGCTTCTTATTGATATAAAAGTGAGATGAATATTGTTACTCTCATAGGCATTGTACCAGTATAACACATTTAGGAATACAAGGCTTAGACCCAGTCCTTCTTTAACTTTTTAAAACAGATTTGAGATGGTCAGCCTGTGAGTTAAGGGACTACAGCAAATTCATGGCTTGGAGTTTAATGTTTGGGTGTTTTCTATGCTTTATTTAGAAATAGCTGAGTGGAGTTAACAGACAACAGTCCAGATTACCTTACATAAATAGTTGGTTTTCAAAACATCAGAAGTCCACAGAATTGATGTGACAAACATTTCTGTATTAATGTTCATTTTGATTAGAGAACTGTCTGCTCCTGACAGCTTCCTGTATTGAATTCTAAGAAGAAATTGAGCATCTTTGGAGTTACTCCAGTTGTGGTGAGACAGCCACTAGACAAGAATTGCCTCTTTCCATCTACAGACAAATCACTGTCCAGAAAAGGACACACTTGCAGAATAGTCGACTGATTATATCTGCCTAGACAGAGTAATCAGCCCTTAATAATTCTGTAGCACTAAGGTCTGTCAGATGATCCTGGGCCAGAAGGCGGAAGAACAGAGGCTATGCTTTGTGCTCCCCACAATTATAATTAAATCAGTCATTCTGGATTTCTGACGGGGTTGAAAACTTATAGTCTCATAGCCAATCCTGGCTATTTACCTTGAGAGAAAAGATCTCAGTAGATGATTTTCAGCTGACATTCATTCTAAAGCCAAGGAAAAAGCCAGGTTCAGAACTAAGTGTTTTAATTAGGAGAGATGACAGAGGTTCTGGCTAGTCAACAAAATGATGGACTGGATATTAGGACTATCTTGTACCTCACTGGTACAAATTGGCATAATTAAGCTCTAATTGTATTTTGAGAGAAAAGTTTTAACAGGAAGGGTGATATGTAGGAGGAGCTAAGGTGGGAGGAGTACTGAGAGGGAGAAGAGGAGTAAGGAGGAAGAGGAGAAGGAGAGGAGAAACTAGGTGATGAGAGAGAGAAAGAGTGGGGAGACAGGGAGGCAGATGTTCACGTGTCTCCACCAGTCAAAGATAGTTGATATATCTAGGTTGGGTATTGGGTTACACCTCTGATTGAGCATTACCAAACTTATAAAGCCTTTGATTAACATTTTTAAAAAGTGTATAAATGCAAAAATGAAAAGGGGCTTGGGATAGGGGTTTTCTAAAAGGGGTAATGGGGAAAGGGGATGAAATCTAAACTGTAAATAAAATATCCAATAAAAAAATGAAAATAGAGCAGCTGCTGAGCCAGAGAGAGTGCAGGCAAGCCTTATCCAGGTCAACTGGAGCACCTTTCTATTGTGAGTACAGGTAAGACTCACCATCCTCTGGCTTTGGTTCACCAGTGACATCTCCCCTGTTCTACTCTCATTGGTGTCAACTTGCTTATTACAGAAAGATTCCCACAGCATTTCTGGAAACCTCCAATCCAGATCTCCTTCAACATGACCTCAGTTGGTTCAGGGAGGCTGCTGCTCTGGGACTTCTCAGCCCACTGAAGGCTCTAGAACTGAGAGATGCACACTCCGGAAGGGATTGCAGGGTGTTCTTCCAGTAGCCAAGAGGACTGCGAAGCCCAGAATCAGAGTTTCTGAATATACTAAGATGAGGCTGTGCTGGAATGTCTAGACTGGGTAGGTCCCCGGGAGACAGGCAGGAATTTCTAGCACACATTGGATTCCCTTCAAAAAACAGAATGTGAAGCCTTTATGGTATACCAAGATGGCATTTGTATCCAAGAAAAAGATAGACTGGTGTCCTAAGAAATAGACTAGGAATTTTAAAATTGGAATGTGGGAATGTGGGGCTGGAGAGATGACTCAGGGGTTAAAAGCACTGGCTGTTCTTCTAGAGGACCTGGGTTCAATTCCCAACACCCATGGGGCAACTCACAACTGTGTGTAAATCCAGTTTACAGGACACCCTTACATGGAATATGTGTAGGCACATAAAATAAAAATAAATAAAATATTTTTGAAAAGTAAAATGAGAATGTATAACTTCTGACTGGGTGGTGAATGAGCATGTGATTTCTTGTACTGGTTTCATAGCTCTCAGTATAGGTTCTGATTGGGCCCCAACCTGCAGTTCTGCTGAGGCTGTTTTACATAAATGGGCATTCATTTTCCGTAACAGGAGATGACTGAACATGAGGATACACATGTGGCCATAAGGTAAGACTTTTTAAGTCGATTAAAGGCAACTTGTCAGCCAGGCACTTGTTTGAGGGAGAAGCCAATATTTTCAGCCCCATGCTATGCACCACAGGGGGATAGATGTGTATAAACTCCACCAGCTCCTGGTTATGGAATATTTCTCATCATGGGGTCTGCACCATACCAATGTGATACCCACACAGTCTCACAGACTATCAAACCTGAAGAACCAAAAAAGCACACACCCCTACCCTGTGGCTTCCATAGAAGATGAAACCTGGCTTGAATTTCTGGTGCTACTATGGAACCAAGGCAATCTTAAGATGACCTGGTCTCACCCCCTCAGAGGCCATGCTCATTAACCTTGCTCAGCCTACCATGTATTCCAAACTCCAGCTGGCTGTGTTCCAGGGAAGAACTTATTCTGAAGTACCAACTAAGGAAAATGTCAGGTCCTCCCCTAATTTATCACATTCCCAAAAGATATGTTCACATTCCTAGTGTTCCCAGAATTTCCTCATGAAAGTCAGAAGAAAAAACAAAAGCAACTGACGAAGGGACTGTTGAAAATCAGGAGGGCTGGCCAAGTACCACAGATAGAAAAATAATACCAGAGATGACAGCTTCCAGCTTAGTCCAGCAAGCGCGTATAGCATACATCTTGGGAAAACTAACCTAGGAGAACTGTTGAAAAGATCTTTGCTGGTCTAAGGTTGCCAACACTGACCCAACAAGCTAGCAATGCCTGTCTGCAGTGGACCTGAAACAATCACAAGCAGGGACCCAAGCCCTACCTTGCTGATGTAAAATTGGAGGTCCTGTCCATTTGAATATTAGAAGAGGACTTTACTGGCATTCAGTTCAGCAGGGAACATTGATTCTTGCTAGTTACACTGCGCATCTTTTCAGACTGGGTAGAAACTTCTTCTACTCACACAGAGAATTAACTTGGAACTTGCACATCTGGTACCATCTTCAGGCCAAGTTAAGAAAATGAATAAAACTTGTAAATGACAGTGGCCAAGAAGCAGGCCTCCCTTGACCTTGACCAGTAATTCTGCTATTTTTATATTTCAGTTTAGTGTAAATCCTGTAAATAATCATCTTTTGAGATACTGTTTGGCTGCCCACCTCCAAAGGACCCAAGGTTCCTTCAGGTGTCAGAACATATAGCCAGTTCTTGAAAAATCTGACTGGCATGCCAGAGAAAATTGCTTAAAGTTACAGATATCAATCCATAGGTACACTAGACCCACACCAAGGTTACAGTGGACTAAAGCCATGGTTGGACTATGCGAGCTGACCAAGCCTCTAAAATTGACCAGCTCAAATGACCTCAAAATGGAGAGACAAAAGTTGATGTTAGGTACCACAGGGTGATATATACCTATGGGTAGTATTTGTAGGGATACTCCATTTTTGCTTTTAGTTTTCAGTGCAAGGGATCTAAGTAAGGCCATCTGCATACTAAACAACTGAGCAGCATCCTCAACCCCAGTTTTTAAATGTCACTAAACTTTGTAAATGTTTAAAATTTAAAAAAATTATAGGACTTTAAAAACTCAGAGACACAAGTCAGAGCTCCTCTAAGAAGAAAAGTAAAAGTTTACCAACTTGTTGATTTAATCCAATCCTTCATGACCTAACGAAAGGAGGGGGAAGGCTTAAAGTTCAGCTAGAAATTTGAATGGAAGGGAATGAGTGTCTAAGTAAAGAATGTGTCGTAGTGAATATATGTATCATTACATAATCTATCATTGAGATCTGTAATGAGTATATCTAAAGGGACATGTATCATTGAGCAAAGAATGTATTGTGGAGATCTGTAATAAGTATATAGAGAAAAGGCTTACCATTAAGTAATAAACCATGTATATCTGTAATGGATATGTTAGAATCAAATGCTTCCTCTGCAAAATGAGAATAATTTGTCATGATGCTTACACTGGGAACTCCTCACTGAATAAGGGACAGAATTGCTAGGAACTGATAAAACATGGTGCCACCTAACTGTGCATGCTCCACGAGTTCAAGAACATAAAAACAAGAACATCGGGAGCAAATTAGAGAAAGGCCATTTTAGTAAGCCACAGAGGTGTTCCTTAAGGTCAGAATCTGAGTGATAATATTGGAAGCTGTAAAAAGGCTTTATCTGGTTATAGGTCTTCTTTATAGTATATTATGACTATTTCTGTTGTTTTAATTCAGATTAGCTATTAGTGCCTTTGAAAGCATAAGAAATCTCTGCATACTTGAAGACAAATTGAATGAAATATTTAGTTGGTAGTATAGAGATAGCAGAAGGCATGTTTGTGTAGGTGTCAAATCACCTACATAAATATTTGCAAGCTATTACCTAAGACTTTTCATGCATCTCCCAAGTGATTTGCAAATCTTTATGTGCAATTCAGAAGAAAAAAAATTCCTTGATCAACCTAGGAAATAGTTGTTTCCTGTCTCATTAGCCCAGAGATTTAAAGTAATTATAGTTTTTAAGATAATAAAGGTAGCCAGAGCTGACAAGTGGGTGAGTGGCTGGAAAATCTAGCTTTTTAATGGAGTCAGCAAAACTGAAGCCTCTTCTCATCCTCTGATAATGACTGACCTGACCTTGAGCAGCCTGCTTAAGCTCTTTTCCCTTACCAACTACAAGGTAAGAGGGTGTGTCACCAGTGGAGGAATACAAGTGAACAGGATGAATGACTCCTGTCTGCTTTAGACAGTATGGCTAACATTTAGTTTGACTATTTCAGGTAGCAAATTGTTTGTTTTCCCAACAAAACTAATTAGTAAATGTCTGAGGAACTAGTAGCCCCATTCCTCTTGGTCTGATCATTGTATATTATATTGGATTCAGATGTCACAATGTGTCTCATAAATATGTACAATTCCTCTATGGCTATTTTTAAATTCCCTTCACTATTAAATAAAAAGACTTCAGAGCCCCCTTACCTCCAATTGTTTCTAGGTTGGTTCACTGTTTATTTGAAAATTCATGAGTGGGTATTTGAGACACATTTTTACTTCATTTTGGAAAAATAAAATGCACCTCTTTGCAAGGGCATTGTGAAAACTTTAATTTAGTTTTCTAAAGCTCACTGTTTGAAATGCTGTTAACGTGGTGGCCATTTGGGAAACAGATTTGTACATGGGTGAAGGATTTGAAAAGCTTTATATTTCTTTGCTTTGGGCAATTACAAAAAAAAGTTTGAACTTGGACCAAAAGGGACAGATACAAGTCAAAACCTGAAAGAGAAAGAACCAACAACTTCCCCCAAGCTTTCTCTTAGTCCATCACTGCCAGCCCTGTTTTGAGCCTAATACACAAAGGGCAAGATGAAGTAAATTGCCATGCCCTGGAAGACCCGAGACACACAGTAGGGGAATAAGTCAGTAGAGAAAATTTTGGGAAGCTCTGTGGTTTTGCACTCGTGCAGTCAGGCTTAAGAGCCTATGGTAAGGTAGGCCCTGTGGGTACAACACAAAACATGAAAATTCAGCACCAACATTAAATAAAAGTTCCGTCTTCATTTGGTGCAGAACACAATCACTGCCTAAGAGATTGTCAACCAAATTCCTTCCAAAGGCAGTGGCTCGGACGTAGCCCTGTTGTAGTCATGTACCCCTCCGAGAATCCCCGAACAGTAATGGTGCAGTTCAGAAGTAAACTGATGGTGTGTCCGTGTACCAAGCGAATACTCAAAAGGGGATGCCTCCTCCAGGCTGCAGGCAGCAAATGGAAGGTAACACTGTCCAGAGGGAATTCATGGAAAGCTCAGATGCCAGATGCAGGGTAGCAGGGATGCCTTTGGAGGAAAGGGAAGCTAGTGCAGCACAGAGCCACCACACAAGCTACGTGAGCACCAAGTTTTGATAGTGTTTGCCATTTGAGCTTCTCTTTTAATTTGTGAAATTAATAAAAGTCTGGATAGAAATTCTCTTATAAGCATTTCCAAACACATGCCCTGTGAGACTGGAACAATGCAATAGTAAACTTTGTACTAACCTAGAAAATAAACCAACTAATCTACTCAGCTTACCCTGAAGAATAAGTGAGACAGAGGTGATAAGGAAACTGGAATCTTGAGACCTGCTTCTTTTCTTCAGACTGACTCCCTGAAGATAACAAATTATATTTGCTGTTACTCCAGTGGATACTAAAATTGTTTGCTAATGCTGGGATAGCTTGCTATCAATAACTTCCCTCCTTTCACTGCCAGAAGTTAAACAATGGAGCACTTAGGAATACTTTGTCAAGTTAAGGAGGGAAACATAATACCCTTTTATTCACCATGTTTGGCTGTGGAGATGCTTACCTATCTTATAATGGGTCTCAGTCAACAACACTTTTAATTCTGTCCTATTAAGACCTAAACAGTAGCCTCTACTTACATGATGTATTTGGTCCCCCACACGTCTGAAAAAATAAATGATGGATCTAAAAGATACACATATCCTTTCACTAATTACATTTTTGATTTCATTTTCTCCCATGTGATAAGAATTCAGGCAGTTGAGGAAGGATGGTGTAGAAAACTGGCAAAATTAGAATATTTACTTTCAGGACAATTTGCATGATACTGTAGCAAAACTAATGCATTTCATCACAAATTTCCATAGTCAAGTTGGGCCGGAGGGAAAAGAGACTCAGAGGAAATATATACTGGTTACTGTGGTAACCATAACTTTTGAATTATAAACAAGCTCTTTAATGCATCATAGTTTCCTATAATAAGTATATAATGCTATTATAATCAAAACTACAATAAGCCTCCTCATATTTCACTAAACTGGAATCACAATTTCCCAACACTAAAGCTTTCACCTACTCCAATATCAGAATGCTACAAAGATTGCTGTCAGATTTTAGTCACAGACAATAATTATTAATAACATTTATTGTTCTAATGATCAAAGATAAAACAGAAGCTTGTATTCCAGATATGAAAGATAAAAGCGCTGGACACCGGTGGCTCAAGCAGTCTCCCAGCCGATCTGCTCCCCTCTGGAAACTGAGTCCGGAGGCACCCTAGGGAGGGCACGGATCAAAGAGCAGAAGGTAGGAGAACCCACGCACAGCCCTAGGCCTTAGAAGCACAACTGGCAGTAGAGAGCCCCCCAGAGGGCACCTGGCAGCCAGACCCTGCCCCTGTGGAGAACCACGCCCCTTCCGCCTCTGGCCCAGATAAAGTGGCTTGAGCAGTCTCCCAGGGGATCTGCTCCCCTCTGGAAATTGAGTCTGGAGGCACTCTAGAAAAGGCACAGACCACAGAGCTGCAGAGGTACCCAAGAGAGGTCAAGGACCTTAGAGCTCCAGGCATCCTAGAGAGGACATGGCCCACAGAGCTGCAGAGCAAGGGACACCATATCCTAAAGCATCCTAGAGGAGCAACTACATTCAGAACATCAAACACCTAGCTGGTTTACCACTGTGGAGACACCATATCCTGAAATATCCTAGAGGAGCCATTGAACCCAGAGCAGCTGGAGCTCAGGATCATAGAGTCATCCATACCCCGAGGAGTTCTGACACAACCAAGATAACTGGAAAATCAGACTCCAGTCAGAAACAATGAGTGCGAGTAGAACTACAGCTAACCAAATGGTGAAAGGCAAGCGCAGGAATGTAAACAACAGAAACCAAAGTTACTTGGCATCACCAGAACCCAGTTCCCCCACCATAGCAAGTCCTGAACACCACATCACACCAGAAAAGCAGGACTCAGAATTAAAATCACTTCTCATGGTGGTGATGGAGGACTTTAAAAAGGACATAAACAACACTCTCAAAGAATTTGAGGAGAATGCAGGTAAACAGGTAGAAGCCCTTAAAGAAATGCCAGAAAACACAGCCAAACAAGTAAAGGAATTACACAAAACCGTCCAGGATCTAAAAATAGAAGTAGAAACAATAAAGAAATCTCAAAAGGAGACTTCTCTGGAGATAGAAAACCTAGGAAAAAGATCAGGAGTCATAGACACAAGCATCAACAACAGAATACAAGAGATAGAAGAGAGAATCTCATGCACAGAAGATACCATGGAAAACATAGACACAATGGTCAAAGAAAATGTGAAATGTAAAAAACTCCTAACACAAAACATCCAGGAAATCCAGGACACAATGAGAAGACCAAACCTAAGGATAATAGGTATAGATGAGGGTGAAGACTCCCAACTTAAAGGGCAAGGAAATATCTTCAACAAAATTATAGAGGAAATCTTCCCTAACCTAAAGAAAGAGATGTCCTTAAATATACAAGAAGCCTACAGAACCCCAAATAGACTAGACCAAAAAAGAAATACCTCCCGTCACATAATAATCAAAACACCAAACATGCAGAACAAAGAGAAGATACTAAAAGCAGTAAGGGAAAAAGGCAAAGTAACATATAAAAGCAGACCTATAAGAATTACACCAGATTTCTCACCAGAGACTATAAAAGCCAGAAGATCCTGGACTGATATCATACAGGCTCTAAGAGAACATAAATGCCAGCCCAGACTACTATACCCAGCAAAACTCTCAATCAATATTTATGGAGAAACCAAATTATTCCATGACAAATCCAAATTTACACAATATCTTGCCACAAATCCAGCACTTCAAAGGATAATTGGCTGCCCACTCTCACCCTACCTATTCAATATAGTACTGGAAGTCCTAGATAGAGCAATTAGACAACAAAAGGAAGTCAGTCAAAGGGATACAAATAAGGAAGAAGTCAAAATTTCACTATTTGCAGATGATATGATAGTATACTTAAGTGACCCTAAAACTTCCACCAGAGAACTCCTAAACCTGATAAACAACTTCAGTAAAGTGGCTGGATATAAAATCAACTCAAACAAATCAGTAGCCTTCTTATACTCAAAAGATAAACAGGCTGAGAAAGAAATTAGGGAAATGACACCCTTCACAATAGTTACAAATAACATAAAATATCTTGGAGTGAATCTAAGCAAGCAAGTGAAAGATCTGTATGACAAGAACTTCAAGTCTCTGAAGAAAGAAATAGAAGAAGATCTCAGAAGATGGAAAGAACTCCCATGCTCCTGGATTGGCAGGGTTAATTTAGTAAAAATGGCCATGTTACCAAAAGCAATCTATAGATTCAAAGCAATCCCCATCAAAATTCTAAATCAATTCTTCATATAGATAGAAAGAGCAATTTGTAAATTTATTTGGAACAACAAAAAACCCAGGATAGCGTAAACTATTCTCAACAACAAAAGAACTTCTGGGGGAATCAACATCCCTGACCTCAAACTATACTACAGGGCAATAGTAATAAAAACTGCATGGTATTGGTACAGAGACAGGCAGGAAGATCAATGGAATAGAATTGAAGATCCAGAAATGAGCCCACATACCTATGGTCACTTGTTCTTTGACAAAGGAGCTAAAACCATCCAGTGGAAAAAGGACATCATTTTCAGCAAATGGTGCTTGTTCAACTGAAAGTCAGCATGTAGAGGAATGCAAATCAATCCATTCATATCTCCTTGTACAAAGCTCAAATCCAAGTGGATAAAAAACCTTCACTTAAAACCAGATACACTGAAACTAATAGAAGAGAAGGTGGGAAAGACCCTTGAATACCTAGGCACAGGGGAAAAGTTCCTGAACAGAACACCAATGGCTTATGCTCTAAGATCAAGAATTGACAAATGGGACCTCATCAAATTGCAAAGCTTCTGTAAGGCAAAGGACACTGTCAATAAGACAAAACGGCAACCAACAGATTGGGAAAAGATCTTAACCAATCCTACATCCGATAGAGGGCTAATGTCCAAGATACAAAGAACTCAAGAAATTATACTCCAGACAACCATATAACCATATTTAAAAATGGGGTACAGAGCTAAACAAAGAATTCTCAACAGAGGAAACTCGAATGGCTGAGAAGCACCTTAAGAAATGCTCAACATTCTTAGTCATCAGGGAAATGCAAATCAAAACAACCCTGAGATACCACCTCACACCAGTCAGAATGGCTAAGATCAAAAACTCAGGTGATAGTAGATGCTGGCGAGGATGTGGAGAAAGAGGAACACTCCTCCATTGTTGGTGGGATTGCAAGCTGGTACAACCACTCTGGAAATCAGTCTGGTGGTTCCTCAGAAAATTGGACATAGCATTACCTGAGGATCCAGCTATAGCACTCCTGGGCATATACCCAGAAGATGCTCCAACATATAATAAGGACATATGCTCCACTATGTTCATAGCAGCCTTATTTATAATAGCCAGAAGCTGGAAAGAACCAAGATGTCCCTCAACAGAGGAATGGATACAAAAAATGCGGTACATCTACACAATGGAGTATTACTCAGCTATTAAAAATAATGAATTCGAGAAATTTTTAGGTAAATGGATGGATCTAGAAATTATCATCTTGAGTGAGTTAACCCAATCCCAAAAGAACACACAGGGTATTTACTCACTGTTAAGCGGATGTTAGCCCAAAAGCTTGGATTAGTGAAGACTCAACCAGCAGACCACATGAAGCTCATGAAGAAAGAAGACCAAGAGGGCATGCCTCAGTTCTACTTAGAACGAGAAACAAAAATGCTCAAGGGAGCAAATATGGAAAGAAAACATGGGACAGAAACTGAAGGAGGGGCCATCAGGAGACCATTCCACCTGGGTGTTCATCCCATGTACAGCCACCTAAGCTAAACACTGTTGTGGATGGCTGGAAGTGCATACTGTCAGGAACATCATATAGCTGTCTCCTTAGAGGTCTGCCAAAGACTAACACACTCAGAGGACGATGCTCACAGTTAACCACTGATATGATCAGGGGTTTCCCAATGGAGAACTTAGAGAGAGGACTGAAGGAGCAGAAAGAGTTTGTGACCCCAGGAGGAAAGCAACAATACCTAACAACCAGAGCCCCCCAGGGTCTAAACCACAAACCTGGGAACACATAGGAATGGACCCAAGACTCCAGCTGTATATGTAGGGTAGGATGGTCTTGTTGGGCATAGGTGGGAGAGGAGTTTCTTGGTCCCACAAAAAGTGAACACACAGTGGGGGGGATGTGAGGGTGGGGAGGAGGTAGTGGGGGGATAGGTGCGGGCACTGCCTCATAGAAGCATGAGGAGGGGGGTGGGATAGGAGGTTTCTGTGTGGTGGGAGGAAGTGGGGTAAGGGGATAAAATCTGAAATATAAATATTACAACCAATTTTAAAAAGGGAAAAAAAAAGAAAAATTGTTAGAACCAGCATCTTTAAGAAAAATGTCAGCCCTCTAGGAAAAAAAATTTTTTCTTGATACTAAAACTTGTTCTGAGAATTGTATATTGCAGAATACACAGCCTTGGTGTATCTACTCATCAAGAATACTGAGCAGACCTGCCCAAACCTCTGATGTCCTGGAATTCCATCTGGATTCAGTGAAGACACAGTGTCAGAGGCTTATCAACTTACTCTTCCCCCCACCCCTCTTCTAATAGCTCAATGCTTGTAATCAGCTTGAAGAAGTTAAAGAAGCGTCAGCTCCCCTATTCCCTGGGCTTGGGGACTAATGTGGTTAATAATGGTCTGTCTTTCTAGGGAAAAGTAGTGGTTTTGTTGGAACAGGGAGGATTAGCTAGGACTTATTGTATAGCCATAACCTACTGGTAGAAATATGTATAATTGTTATTAAGATGAAGTTATAATTTCTTAAATAGTATAAAATTTACTTTGATTTCAAATTTAAGGTTCTCATTGGTACGAGCTTCTTATTAATATAAAAGTGAGATGAATATTGATACTCTCATGGGCATTGTGCCTGTATAACACATTTAGGAATACAAGGCCTAGACCCAGTCCTTCTTTAACTTTTTTTTAACTGATTAGAGATGGTTAACCTATGAGTTAAGGGACTATAGCAAATTCATGGCTCTGAGTTTATTGTTAGGGTGTTTCCCATATTTTATTTAGAAATAGCTGAGAGGAGTTAACAGACAACAGTCCAGATTGCCTTACATGGATAGTTGGTTTTCAAAATGTCAGAAGTCCATAGAATTGACATTACAAATATTTATATATTAATGTTCATTCTGATTAGAGACCTGTCTGCTCCTTACAGCTTCCTGTTGTGGATTTTAAGAAGAAATTGAGCATCCTTGGAGTTACTCCAGTTGTTCAATGACAGCCACTAGGCAAGAATTGCCTCTTTCTATCTACAGACAAATTACTGTCCAGAAAAGGACACACATGCAGAATAGTCAACTGATTATATCTGCCTAGCCAGAGTAATCAGCTCTTAATAATTCTGTAGCGCTAAGGTCTGTCAGATGATTCTGGGCCAGAAGGCTGAAGATTTAATGCTCCAACGTTCGGTAGTATAGGGGCGTTCCAGGTGTTCAGTGGTCTTTATAAATTGGCTAAGTTTTAGAAGCTATGTTTAGTGCTTCCCATAATTTCAGTTAACTCAGTCATTCTGGATTTCTGACAGGGTTGAAGACCTATAGTCTCATAGCCAATCCTGGCTATTTACTTTGAGAGAAAAGATCTGAATGGATGGTTTTCAGCTGACATTCATTCTAAAGCCAAAAAAAGCCAGGATCAAAAGTAAATGTTTTAGTTAGGAGAGATGACAGAGGTTCTGGTTAGTCAACAAAATGATGGACTGGGTATTAGGACTATCTTGTACCTCACTGGTACAATTAGGAATAAGTATGCTTTAATTGTATTTTGAGAGAAAAGGTTTACTTTAACAGGAAGAGTGATATGTAGGAGGAGCTAAGTGGGAAGGAGTACTGAGAGGAAGAGATGGAGTAAGGAGAGAAGATGAAGGAGAGGAGAAGCTAGGTGATGAGAGAGAGAAAGAGAGAGAAAGAGGGGGGGGCATGGAGGCAGATGTTCACATGTCTCCACCAGTCAAAGGTAGTTTTTATATCTAGGCTGGGTATTGGGTTACACTTCTGATTGAGCATTACCAAACTTATAAATCTTTTGATTAACATTTAAAACAAATTGTATAAAAGCAAAAAAGGAAAGCGGGGTATGGGACAGGGGTTTTCTAGGGAGGAAAAATGGGGAAAGGGGATGGCATCTGAAATGTAAATAAAATATAAAATAAAATAAAATAAATAAAAATAAATAAAAAAGAAAGATAAAAGCAAAATAAAATGAACACAGTATATTCCTAAGAAAAATCTTTCAAATAGTTTTTTACTTACCAGAACTTGAACCTTTCCTTATGAAGAAAAGAGTAAATAATTTGAGTGGTTTGTATAAATGTCACTGGATATGCAACCTTCTTGTTTCATGTAAACAAATGTCTTTGGGTTTATTGTTAGCATGTGTGCTCAGGGATTAAGTAGAGCCAATTTAATCCAAGGTGATGTTAATCTCCAGAAGGAGCTTGCCTTAAGGGTGCCACATCCAGGAAACAAAGCAATTCCTAATGCACCAAGCATCTGAAGTCTCTATTAAGAGTCCTCATAAGATTGTCTCTCTCACAGACAACATTTTTTGCAGAAAGTACTTCAACTCACAAATACCTCTCTTCTAATTACCTCATTTACTTATGTAAAAAAGTGTATGCTGCTGAAACAGAATTATCTGACTTTGAATTTTCCTTTTGGGTGGAAGGTTGTTCTTTTTGTCTGTTTAGATTTTCAAATTTTTTAATTTTGATGTTATAATTACATCATTTACCCTCCTGCTCCTCCCTCCAACTGCTCCCATCTACCCCATTTTGGTCTCTTTCAAATTCATGGCCTCTTTGTTTAATTGTTCCATGTGTGTATGTGTGTGTGTGTGAGAGAGAGGGGGAGGGAGTGAGGGGGAGAGAGAGAGAGAGAGAGAGAGAGAGAGAGAGAGAGAGAGAGACAGAGAGAGAGAGACAGAGAGAGAGACAGAGAGAGAGAGACAGAGAGAGAGACAGAGAGAAAGAGACAGAGAGAGAGATTATATCTCTTAGAAATGTCAGAGAAGCTACACCCATGATGTCTCACCAACATGGCCACCCAAACATGACCTGAACTAAGTCTACAGGAATAAATATTCTTACCTGAAGAGAAAATTCACAGGTACTAACCACACACAAAACAGTCTCCTCCTTCTCTGATTCCTCTCTTTCCTCCTTCCTCTCCCTCTCTAAAACTTATAGCCCCACCTTTCCCTTCCGCTGTCCAATCACAGGCTCTAGCCTTTATTTGACTAAAATGGGGAAAAGGTTCACCTGAAATCACCTGAGTACAGTGATCCACTCCTTGTTAGGAGCAACCCCTGTTGAAGAAACAGAATTAGCATCAAATACTTTGCACCAGGGCAATCCACAACAGTCATTCATTCTTTGAAGCTGGTCAAACTTCAGTTCAACCCTTCCCTCTTTGGTTTAGTTTTGTAACCCTGAGCTATTCACTTCATTCCTCCATGTCTACTTCCCTTGTTACAGTACATGGGACATGTATCTTTATAAGCTTGATGTAAGGGTCAAATAAGTAACATATACAATTATCCTTCTCTGTGCATGCAGAATTGACTCTAGGACCCGTAAGGAGTAAGCCCTTCAGACACCAAATTCTGCAGGCTCTCAAGTCTATTACAGGAAATGGTATAAAGTTTTATATAACCTACAAAGATACTATTACACTTGTTTAGTCATTCCTAACGTACACATACTGCCTAATGCAATGTAAATGCTATTTGTTAAGTCCTTTTGCCATGTTGCATAATGACAGGAGAATGTCTAAACACATTTAGTATAGATGAAGGTTAGAGTGTTTTTCATTAGTGAAATCCACAGATGAAGAACCTGTGGATAGGAATGCTGAGTGAATCCATGGACAAAGAAGGCAGCAGGACTCACAGTTATCATAAATGGTCAATAATGAAGTAATCATTCCTTTCGTGTCAGTATTCTTGAAAAGTATACTCCTCATAGCCTTTAAATAAACTGGCCCTATACTCTAGCGTGACACATGATCTGACCCAAGCTTACTATTCTGATTTTGTGTCACCCCGTAGATGTTACTCCATAGTTGTGATCACTTAAGTGTGCTGTGAGTTTTACCTCCACTCTCTTTTCTTTTTTCCTTTCATTCTTGCATTCTTTCTGCATTGAGGATTGAAACCAGAGCCTCAGGCATGCTAACCTCTTATCATATTCCTGTAGTTAACTCCAATAAAACTCATTGGTTTACTAAGTTAGACTTTGATGGTACTTTGGTCTGTCATGGGCTCCTTATCTCGGGTGAGTAGACATGTGTGCTGCCTCTCCATAGGTAAAGTCTTGTCACACAACAGACTGTCTCCTTAACAAAACACCAGCCTTTTTAAAGATCACACATCTCTTTCTTTCTTCAGCTTTAGTTTGTCTGAGAACCTTTTCTTGAATCCTTACTTTTTTATTTTTTTACAGTTCATTGGTATTTTCTGGTGACCAGAACATTGGTATCTCCTGGTGGGTCCCACATGCTCTCTCTGGAGTTTATTCTCCAGCGTTTTCAACACTGCCCTATCATTAATGACCTCTCAGTCTATACTCTCAGTAGACACCAGAAGTGTCTTATCCTCTTGAATTTCCAGAAACATTTCAGTCCCTTGTACATGTATTCAGTAAATAACGTTTGAAGGACAATTTCTCTGACCACATCTGGAAAGAGAAACATTATGTGAATTAACTGTGTTGTCCTAGCTCTAAGCTTCAGTTCCTGCCACAGGACCCTAAGCATGTGCCGTTGTGACTCCTTTACCCCATTTTGCTTGGCCTGAATTGGCACACTGCTTCCTGAATTTCTGCCCACGCCAGCACAGGACAGGGCTGACAGCTACAGTACTAGTGGACAAGACTGTCTCCAGGAAAAATACAAAAGATAGGGTCTGGCAGATTTAGCTACTCCCCCACCCCTCCTCCAGGTCCTCAAGAGACTGTTCTTTTGTGTTTGGGATCAGGCATCCTGCCATATCCTTTGCTCCTAAGGACAGTAGTAGCACTTTAGATTGCGGTCCTCTCCTGCAGGCGCATTATCAATTGACCACTTCTTCAAAGACCCTGTGCCCAAATGCTGCTAGGGTAGGGGTGCCAGGATAAGGTGGAGCCAGGTGGAGCTCTCTTCAGGTGCGAGCAATTTTGCCATGAGGAGAAGCTTCACCAGAGCCCATAGGGGAATGGGGGATGCTGGTGGGAGAAGAAATTAGGTATAAAGAATACAGATTTGGACCGGCACAGACTCGAGCTGACTGGAGCACTGAGCCAGGGCTTGGGGGACTAGGAGAGATGCTGTAGAGCACTTGTCCAGCCACCTCCACAGAAGCCACCTCTGCTCAGTCACTGCTTGCCCCCAGAACAAGTTCATCTTGCTGGAGACAAGACTTTCCATGGTCAGGGAGATGGTGTGGGCATGGGCAGAATCCATCCATGTTAAAACGTTGACACCTCAGTTTAGAAACAATCAGTGGACCATACAAGACATGTCCATAGAGCAGGTGTGTCTCTGAGCCCAGGTTGCAACGTGTGGACTCAGCAGAATTTAAATAGGAAGTGTCAGGGCTGGCAACCTGAGGAGAGAGGTCTCTACCAGGGTGTCATGCCTCTGAATACACATTGGACAAATATTATGATGCTACATATGTGTATACACCTCATAGGTATGTGAGCATGCATGTATGTATCTATGCCTGTGGCTATGTGCGTCAGACACACACCCATGTATGTGCACATGAATATGTATGTATGTACAGATAGGACTCTGTGGACATGCATGCATGTGCTTACGTGAGCATGTGTGTGACAATGTAAGTTTGCTTGCACATATATACAGGACTGTATAACATGATCATATGTGTGCATGTTCTTTTAAATTTTTTTGATGATTCCTTTTATTTTTTATGTGCCTTGGTGTCTGTCTGTCTGTCTGTCTGTCTGAGTGAGGGTGTCAGATGCCCTGGAACCAGAGTTACAGACAGTTGTGAGCTGTCATGTGGGTGTTGGGAATTGAACCTGGGTCTTCTGGAAGAGCAGGCAGTGCTCTTAGCCTCTGAGCCATCTCTCCAACCCCAGGTACATGTTCTTATGTGTATGTGTGCATGTGGGTACATGTACCACATGCACATATGACTGTGTGCTTGTGTGCCTATGCATCGGTGCAATTATACATGCTTGTTCATACTTATGGTGTGCACGCACACAGATACAAGCAATGCAAAGATGTGTGCCTATAGGCAGGTTTGTGCTGTGTATGTGTGTATGTGTGTTCACATATGTGTACGTATATGCTTGGAGCGGCTCCTGAACTGGCACACAGAGCACCTCGGGTCAATTTGCTAAATTTGGGTAGTGGGAAGAGGGCGGGAATAGTGCAGACTTTCTGCTTTCGATTCTCTTATGGTGTCAGGGTCTCCAGTTCTCCTTAGACAGTGTGACTGCTGCTCCCTTGTGGCAGCTCGTAGACACTGCAGACAACTGGCAATGGTCTCCAGGTAGCTGATGGGGGAAGGTAGCAATGGGGTTGAACTCCCTGGCAGGTTTGTAGAGAGGCACCGACGTGCAGCAGCTGCTTGTATGTTTTATGGATCTCAGGTTTCAGGGGCAGGAAACAGAATGTGCAGCAGGTCTTCACACAGGGCAATAACTTTTCTCAGAGTGGGCTTTGTGTGGCCTCTGTGCTGGGTACATTTCCAGTCACAAAGGGACTCTGCACAGAGGCTAGCTTCTTCCCTCAGCAAAGCTCTGTGCCTTGGGGCATAGTGAGCTCACTGCCTTCTGCCTCAGTTTCTCCATTCACGGTGGATGATAGAAGTTCAAGGGAATGTGAGGCCTGGACAAGATGGTGCCTCTGGACGCTTTCCTCAGGGCAGGCTCTCAGCAGGCCACTGAGAGCATCAGGACAACTGCTCACAGTCTCCCTGAGATGCAATCGCCTCAGCTTCCAGCATGCAGTGTGGGTCAGAGGGACTATGGGCTGGCTGGCATAGCACAGGCATAGGGCAGGGGGTGGGGATTCTAGGAGAGGAGTGGCTTAGCTGTAAGTTTTCAAAAGACTATGTGTATTATCTATCAGCTGTCACCTATCTATCTATCTTTCTATCTATCATCTATATAGCTTCAATTTTTATCTATTATCAATCTATAATCTACTATCTATCTATCATTTATATAGCTTCTATTCTTTATTATTTATCCATTTATTATCTATTTATCATCGATTATCTATCTTCATAATCATCTGTGATTTATCATCATTAGCTCTCTCTCTCTCTCTCTCTCTCTCTCACACACACACACACACACACCTGCAGACTAAGCTGCACACACAGACACACACAGAGACATATTAAAATGCTACATTTGACTGAAGCAGACGCTGACTGGTCTGAGAACAAGACCCACAATTATGCTCATTACAAACTCTGCCGAAGGCAATCAGCTCTCATAGACATTCTGTCTATTTTTGCTGCACACTGGAATCCACAGCTAGCCTCAGGTCACAGTTGACCAGCCAGTGTTGATTTGCTGATGCGCCAGTGCTTTCTAACATGACTGTGGGTTCGTCCCATGTAAGTAAAACCATTATCACATCGGGAAGTGTGCTTCTGGTCTTTCTTTCTCCTCCTGGACAAAGACTCCCAGAGTTCAGGAGTCCAGATGGTGAGCCTGCTTTAGGCAGGGAGAAACATGTAGTTAACCTTCTCCTCTGGGGTCAACCTCGGGTGGAAATGTGGGAATATGAGCTTCATATGGGCTCAGGCATTTGTTTGATCATCCTCT
Source organism: Arvicanthis niloticus (assembly GCF_011762505.2). NCBI lineage: Eukaryota > Metazoa > Chordata > Mammalia > Rodentia > Muridae > Arvicanthis > Arvicanthis niloticus. The sequence goes on from NC_133436.1 coordinate 27,185,509, forward strand.
CTTCTTGCTTGCTCCCTTCCAGTTAGACTGAGCCCTGCCTTTCTGTGAGTTCACAGTAAGCTGATGTGGGTAGGTCTCCCTCTTCCTGGGGCTCTGGATGAGTCCATACTGGAATGATCTGGGTAGATGCTCTCAGTTAAACCTGTGGGGTGGGGAAAGAGAGAAAGATAGAGAGAGAGAGAGAGAGAGAGAGAGAGAGAGAGAGAGAGAGAGAGAGAGAGAGAGAGAGAGAAATTGTATTGGCATATGTGTACATGTGTGTATACATATATGTGTGTGTCTGTGTGTCTGTGTGTGCATGTGTGTATGTGTATATAAATGTGAGTATGTATGTGTGTAGGTATATGTTTATGTTTGTATGTGTGTGTTGTATGTCCATTGTGTATGTGTATATAAATGTGAGTATGTATATGTGTGAGTATATGTCTATGTTTGTATGTGTGTGTTGTATCTGTGTGTTGTGTATTATGTGTGCTGTGTATGTGAGCATTGTGTGCATATGTGAGTTTGTGTTATGTGTGTATCCATGTGGTATGTGTGTACTCTGTATGCATGTGTATATTGGGTATGCATGTGGTATGTGTGTATATTTGTGTGTGTGTTTGGTGTATGTGTGCATGCATGCATGTGGTGTGTACACGCATATGTGCAAGCTATTTTCTTGCTTACAAGCTCTCTCCACACTGCTGAAATCATCAGAGTCAGGCGCTCATTTGCTTAACCTGTGGAGAACCTTCCAAGTGGGTCCTCAGAGCAACTGACCTGGTCCCTCTGCCATCTTCCATGTCTTCTAGCATCTGTTCCAGGGCTCCTGACCAGTCAGCTCAAGGGCTGGCTGTGGCTTCTCTCTCTCACTGTCCCCTGGCATTTTATTTCTGTTCTAGACAAATGCCTCTTTGTCAGTCAGTCATGCTCCTGCCTCAGGACACTCTCACGGACCCCATGGGTGCGTTTTGCCTTCTGTGTAGCCATTGTCCCAGCCATCTACTCAGCAGCCGATGAGCTTCTCCTCGTGATCCCAGTCTCCTGTACCCCAACCTCTGAAGGTCGTCCAGGCTCTGGGATCCCTCCCCGGGGCAGGGAGTAGGTAGTGGTGCCCTCTACCCCATCTGTGGCAAGGGTTAATGATACCTGTCATTACCTGCAGGCTGTCATTATGATAGCTATTAAGCCCCATTCCCATATGGGGAATCCGAGACCCAGAGCCTTTGAATGCCTCATGTCCTGTAGACTCGTAATAAACTGTTAATATTTCTAAGTGTGCTGCGAGGCTGAGATGAAGAGTTCTTGAGCAGGCTTGTTATTACCTAGATTCCTCTTTCCCAGTGAGCATGCGCTGGCGCTTCCCAGTGAGCATGCGCTGGCGCTTCTCTGGGTCAGTGGGACAGGGGCATGGAGACCCTATGTGAAGGCCAGCTTATCTCCTCTGATCCTAGCCAGAGTGACCTAGCCACTCCTTGCCTCAATGCCCAGCATTAAAGCTCTTCTGAGAGGACAGCTGACTTTGGGCAGCTCTCTTGAGCCATTTGCTAATTCACAGGGTCCATTGTCTTCTTTCATTTCTGAGACCTTAGACTAAAATGCAGACACATTTACACAAAAACCTTGTTTATTCAAAACTCCACACGAGGTTGGAGAGGAGGGCAGAAAAACTGTGATCAGAATATATTGCATGAAAAACATTCTTTTCAATAAAAAGGAAACAAAACCACTCCACACGAGGTAAAATAATGAGAACTTAACGAACAGCAGCAACATCACCTGGGGAGCTTGCTGTTTCCTCTCCTGCTGCCTGTGGACTCTGTCTTTTATAGAAGATGTTCTTCTCTTGACACTTATTGCCAGGTCTGCCAACCTGTAGCCCAGTGCAGACACAGGCGCTGGCCTGAGAGACTGCACAGAAGTCAGCTGTGGCTCCTGACCCTGCAGACAGTGGCTGTAACGTTTGATCCAAACCCAAAGTGGACGTTGCCACTTTGCTTCTTGGCTGAAGCACCTTTTTGAGCCGAGAGAGAGAGAGAGAGAGAGAGAGAGAGAGAGAGAGAGAGAGAGATCTTCTAGCTAGTGATCCAGAGATGGAAAGACAGTAGGAGAGAATCTGCTTTAAGCAAATCCACACAATATCAAAACAGGTTTCTGTTGGGAGCTGATAGGACACTGGTGGTGAGTCATGCTTTTGGGGCTTGGGGCATGGGGAGGACTCTGATCCAAAAAGCTAGAGGAGAGTAGTTGGGTAGAATGCTGCACTCATATATCCTCCTCATTCTCCCAGGTGCCCTTTGCATCCCCCATAGGAGCTGAGCTGCTGAAAGGTCTTGTCCATATAGAGAGCCACAGGGGACTAGCCATCGACTGGCACTCAGAGAGGGCATATGGTGGCCTCCTAGGTGAGCAGGTGACTGAAAACTATCATGTTGTTGGTGACTGTTCAGGACGTGTGACATTTACTTCCTTTCCAGTTAGCAGCAGCAAAAGCCTGGGATAACGGATGTTTTTTTTTTTTTTTTTTTTTTTTTTTGCCTTTGATGGCTTCCTTTCTGAGCCAACTGTACTTTCCCTGGGAAGCTGAACCCTACCGAGCTCTGCCAGCCTGGGCGGGTCTTACTCACAGTGTGGAGAAATTTCACACAGACACAGAACAGAGGAGCAACTTCAAGGCTTCGTGGCCCATCCGATTTCTATCCTACAGGTCCCCAGGAGAGCACATCAACAGCTTCTCATGAATCACTCACAAAAGAATCTCTTAGAATTAATACACACACTTGCCCAGCATCTTCTGAGCGTGACACGGGTCTATGTCTTAAACTGTTAAAAGAACATCCAGAATACCCTGGATGCTTTTGTCCGAGAAGGACACAGTGGATTGCCAGCAGTGTGCATTCACAGAGATTGGCCATGGAGACAGCCATGGACACAGACTGTACGGGACAGCAGAGACTCGGGGAAAATAATCTGTCGGAGTGGTACTGCTGGCACTATGCAGACCACAAAGGAGGCTCTGACCATGTAGGGTACTGACTGGCTTGAGAGAGTGTATGTGTTGTGTGGGGGCGGGGGGGGCGGGGCCAGTGTAGAGGGATTCTCTTTTCTCATTGCTTCTTGACTTGGAGGGTCAGACCATTGTATTTCTATATTGGAATACACAGGACAGTGCAGATTACAAAGAGTTGTTGTCCTGGCATCAGGAAGTTTACCCCTGTTGCGTTGGGTCCATGGGGGGAGGGGTGATGATGCAGCATTTGTGACAAGGGTTACACCACAATCAGGAAGCAAAGAGGGAAAGAAGAAAAGCAGGGGTGGTAGTGACAGTGGCACACACTTGTGATCCCAGCACTACCGGGGGTTGGAGAGGGGAAGGACAGAGATAGGAGGTCCAGGAATTCAGAGCCACACTTAAGGTCCTCCATGAAGTAAAAACCCCATCTTGTGGGGCAGTGGGCTGTGAGAGGCAGCTGTGCCTGGTAGAGCACAGGCCTCAAACCCAGACCCTAATGGGACTGACAGCAAGCATTCGGCTCTACTCCTGGGCCCTGGTTCCTTTCATTTAGCTTCACCCCCCCACAGCCCCTCCCACAGAGAGGTCTATGGCCATCAGTCAAGAGGAACAGTGCCTCAGGCTCTCCCACATGTAGATGAGGTATTTCTAAGCTTTCAGACCAAGCCAATAGGCATTATCTTCTGCCAGACCCTGACGCACTCCAAAACTGTATAAAAGAGCCCTATTTAGGAGAAGTAAAGGTGTGTGAGAATCATTCTGGTGTCTGTCGAAAGAGCTGTAACACTTGGGAAGAGATCTGCTCTCCTGAAGTGCCTTCAGGACCCTCCCCTCCTCGATAGCTTCTCACTGGGCCAGCCCAGACTGGCTCAGCACAGAGGGACAGGTGTAGCACCTGGGAGTGACTGGGAGGCAGCAGTGGAGGTGACCCCCCTCCCTGCTCGAACTCTATCCCCTTGGCCCGGACCCCTCCCCCTCCCCCCCTGCACCCAGCCGGGCTGAAGATCTTCGTGGGACACTCTCTGGAACAGGGTCCCACACCACCTCTTAAAGATTCTACAACCTCCAGATAAGGGCCACCCTAGGCTAGTCCTCCTAACACATAGATATTTGGGGAACATTTCAAGGAAGTTCACCTCGAATAGTTTCCAAAACACAGGGTTTTCAAGCTTTTGAAGCACCAGATACTTTTGGCTCCCCGGGGGTGTGTGTGGAAAAGCGAGTCATTAGCTCAAAGTCCTCAGTATGATAGGAAGCCCGGAGACACAGCCTCAGAGAATCCACCACACAGAGAGCAAAGACTGAGTCCCAGACCAAGGCTGTGGTCTGGGAGCATCTCGGTAGGGATCCTGATGAACATTCGCTCAGTTGTTGAGTTCACTCAACAGCCAGGCATTGCCAATGGATTCAAGATCCTCCAGGAGGAACTGGGGTAGGGGTGGGGCATTAAGTCACCTTCACTCTATGCTAGTTTAAGGGCACTTTAAAGCAGTTTGATGGGCAAATGCTTCTTCTGTAAGTCGGTTGTTTCTATTGAGCTCTCTGACTTAGTGGGGAAATTTCACAGGCTGTGGTAATAGTAACTCAGAATGTCGCGCTCTCAGGGACCAGGCATCATTGGCTGGAGCGACTAGGACAGCCTTGGCTAAGATAAAATTTGAGATTAAGATGAGAAGGAGTTGAGGAAAACAGCTGGCTGGTCTGAAGTAAAGCTGCCCCAGCTGTGCTTTGCTAAGGCAACAGGCAGCAAAACATCCAAGGTCTCCTAGATTGGAGCTGCCTGGCAGGTGTGGCTTTTCATCCGCTTAAGGAAACTTGCAGTAAAAGTTCCCCCCCTGCCCCCACCCTGCTGTGGCAATACTCAGAAAATGTTTGGACAGCATCTTACCGCAGGCCAGCCTCTGTGTCCCCAGTGCTGGGATTTTGGAGATCAGGGAGGGCACCACAATAGGATTTAACAATTTTGACTTTTAGTTGATATGTTTAACTGTTTTGTCTGCATGCATGTATGTGTACCTGGGGAAGACAGAAGAGGGCGCCGGATTCTCTGAAATTGGAATTACAGGTGGTCCCGCGCCTCCGTGGGGATGCTCTGAGCCATCTCTCCAGTCCCACACGCCTGGCTGTAAGTTTTAAGGATCAAACTCAGGTCCACTTGTTTGTGAGGCCAGCACTTTGCTAATTGAGCCACCTCAGCCCTGAAAACATCTCCTATGGAAACCAAGCTGTCATGTCTAATGATTGGGAAAAATTCCCTTCAACCTCTGCTTTGTAATCGTGTCACCTTCTGCACCAGTGGTTCTCAACCTTCCTAAGGCTGTGAACCTTTAATACAGTTCATCATGTTGTGGTGACCCCCAAGCATAAAACCATCTCATTGCTACCCCATAACTGTAATTTTGCTATTTCTATGAGCTACAATGTCGGATATACAGGATATCTGATATGTGAGCCCCAAGGGGTCTCCACTCACGGGTTGAGCTTTTTCCCCAAGGTCTTGAGGTTGAAATCTTAAGTGACTACACAAGATTCAAAATTCATGACAAATTATCAAGATTATGAATGAGGCCAGAGCAGACAGTGTGGGACTAGAGCCTGAGGCAGGGGGAGAAACTGGAGCAAACACCAGAACTTCTTCAGAGCTCTGCTTTTGTGTCTGACTTACTCTTCACTGAGAGAGATTGTTTGGCAATCTCTCTCCAGACTAGGAAATGTTCTTAAATGGGGCTTAATTAAGTCTTGAGGAAGAAACATGATGACATCTGTTGTATTATAATTGATATATTTACACTTAGTGTGAGTGTAAATTCACACACCTGCCTTCTCCCTTCTTACTATCCTCAGTGACTTCAATGTTCTAGAAAAAAAAATCATTAAAGCCATATTCCGGGCCTCTTCCGTGTCCCCTTTGCCCGCGAAAGAGACACGTGAGGCAGTGTTCGGGTGGTTACTACAGCGAGGTTTTATTCTTGTATCAGCAGAAGCGGAAAGACCCCAAGCCCGGGAAAGGCATTGCTATGTGTACCCTAGAGTGGTGTGTTCACTTCTGATTGGCTGTTCACTCATTAGCCCTTATTACGCCCCGGGATGGGCAGTGACTTTGGCACGCTTTTGCCTTTTGCACCTGCGCAGTTAGTTGTTTACTTGTGGGAGCACAGGATGCCCGCGCCATCTTGTAATGGCGAATGTTGTCACCACTAACCACGGCTCCTAACATCTCCCCCTATCAATTTTATTAAGATGGAACAGCCTTTTGCCTATCAAGCGTGGCACCAACTCAGTGAGGGAAAGCAGAGGCCTGATCCCCTGTGCAAAATGAGATATTGTAATGGGTTTATTCTCTTGTCATCGTGCAATGAGTAATACTTCCCATACCCATCTCGATGCCTTTTTGTCAGGGAAAGGGAGCCTCCACCCTGGGGTGCCACCAGGGGAGGAGGTTTCTTGGCATCAAACCTTTGTGCAATCAGGCATACTTTTGGGAAATTTATCCACACTTGTGGAACATTCCCTGTCGAGTACCCACTCGCAAACACCTCTAAATATTCAGGTACCATAGTTATTCAGGTAAGGGCTGGCTAGACTTAGACCTCTCATCGACCCAGTGCAATGGGCTGAACCCTTGGAGTGCATTGACTTAGGGTCTCAGTCATCAGTTACTTTCTTAGCATAGATAGCCAAATTTCAGGGGAAGATCCTTGCTCCAAGGCTACGAGTGCTTGGGGGATAGCGACCTTGTCACGTTTTTGTTGGGCTCTGAGCTTGCAGACCAACCATAACATGAACACTAATCCACAACATAGGGCTGCACCAAACAGGCCTATCCCCACCCTTTAAGAAAGAAAGAAAAGGCAGAGGTAAGCCAAGAAGTAAAATTGTCAGGGGTAACAGGGTCCACTCGTGTTCCATCAAGGCTCGAAATCCAGATCTGCAATCGCCGCTGCATCTGGTCCAGCTCCCTAGTCCAATTCCCTTGTAAATAAGCAGAAAGGTTACGGCTTTGAATAAATGTATCATTCATAAATCTCAGAGGTGTAATACATAGATGTGGGGTTGCTGACACGCAGCTCATCTGAACCACATCCATGAGCGGCTCCACATGGGCTTGGAGCAAACCAGCTCTCTGATTGACCAGCAGAATGTCTGATGCCAAATGTGCATCCACTTTCTGTAGAGTGGTCAAAGCCTCAGAAGTCTTTTCTGAAATTTGATTAACAACAGTAGCTGCTGTAACTTGATTAGCCAAGGCTATGCCAGCTGTCACAGCTGCAGAGATGGTAATAGCAGTGAATGGCTTCAGTAATGCCAAAGTCTCTTATGTCTTATTAATGATGTTAATAGGGCAAGTTTCAGGATCGGCTTCTACTGGAATGGGCACAAAGGTAGGCACGTGTACAACCAAGGCCAGGTCCAGTGATCCATTCCAGCATTGTGCTAAAAGGCATGTAACATTCTTACAATCCAAGATATCAGAATTATTTTGAAAGTTGGATAACATAAAGAAAAATGGGGGGTCCACACACACCGACACCGGTTGTGCAGATGCATTCCTAAACACCTTATTAATTTTAATGTTATTCAAATGGCTAGAGATATTAGATCGTGTAGCTGAAACATTTTGTACTTCATGAAATATACCATTCAACAAGGCAAAGGCAGATACACTGGCACTAGCTCCAGCCTCATTACTCAACATCCAATGATAAAAGGGCCAAATATTTTCTATGCCAGTGCTCTTACCTGTATTATTCATTATAGCCAAATCGAGAGGAGGGGATAAATTAAATCCTCTGGCAATTTGTTTTTTTGGGTTTAATCTTAGACTGGCAAGGTGAAAACACCACTGGGAAGGGCAAATCTGGATAGCACCACAGTATCATCTGTTGCAAAGTGGCATTATTGGTATGCCAATTGGACCTCTTAATTATAGTAACATTATTTCCAATCATGGTGGTGGTAATGTTTATAGGTGCTGATTAATTCAGACCGACATTTCCCGGTCCTTCCATCTGTCCTGAACTAATCTGATTCAAGACAGCCCCTAGCACTCTTGTCTCCACCTTACTGTAAGTCACAGGATCCACCCAATTAGCAAGAGTAGCTTTCTTAAGAACCATACAAGGTGTATGTAGTTTACTTGTCTTATTATCCTTGTTTGCTGCCACAAAACAAAGTGTAAAGTTTAATGGAAAACTTGTAGCATTATATAACTCAGGCTGCTGGTGGGTGTGCCGAGAGCATGGGGCATCCATGTAACACTCAGTAGCTGTAAACAACGGCAGCACTGCAGAATTTGAATGTACTGGCATGGGAACAGGCCAAGATCTAACTATGGCCCATAGTGGTATACTTATCCCCAAATCGAACATCAGCATCAGGAGAATCAGAGCTGTTATCTTGCAATCTAGCTTCATTCTTCACGATCTACACCAGCTTCGTGGGGACCCAAATTGGATTGTCTTCACCCTGTGGAAAAACACAGACAGCTCCCCTCCCCGGCCATGGCGGGGGTCTATCGAGCCCCTGACCTTGGAGAAGGACAGCAGCCATCTCTAAATTTGCTGCCACAAGTCCTGCATTAGTAAGGGGGCCTCCCAAGCCGCGACAGATTCTTAACCATTCTTGTAATCCCTTGGCTCTCCGAGGAGCAATGGCTGCACGGCATTCAGCTGTGGCATTTTCAAAGATCATCTGTTCAATTAATGGCATTGCTTGCTCTGGTTCCCCAAAGATTCTGCCAGCTGCCTCAGTCATGTGGGCCACAAAGTCAGAGAAGGACTCATTAGATGTCTGAATTATCTTGGACAAATAAAGGTTACTGCCTTCTCGCCTGGGGAGATACTTCCAGGCCTTAACAGCAGCTGTCGCTATTTGTGCGTATACCTGCCAAGGGTGAGCGGTCTGGTCATTTGTTGCGCGCGCCTCCCGTGACCCCCCTCACCCGTGGAAGAGAGACATGAGAGATGCAATTTGGGTAGTTACTGCAAAACGAGGCTTTACTCTGTATCAGCAAACGTGGAAAGACGCGGAAGGACGCAGAAGGGCTGAAGACAGGAAGAGGCCTAGCTTAAATACACCCTAGAGTGACGTATTCACTTCTGATTGGCTGTTCGCTCACCACCCAATATTATGCCTTGGGATTGGCCAGTGACTTTGGCGGGCTTTCTGCCTTTGCAGCTGCGCAGTTACTTGTTTACTACTGGGAAGACACGAGGCCAGCGCCATCTTGGAAGGGCGCATACTGACATACTCACTACGGCTCCCAATATCTCTCCCTGTTTAAATTATTAATATGAAACAGCCTTTTGCCTATTAACCGCAGTACCAATCAAGATTCGAACTCAAGCCCGATCAAGCAAACTCCATCTTGGGGGAATAAGCGATCAAGAGGTTATAGCCCAAAGATTCTCCCTTACCCTTCCAGGTGCAATGGAAACAAGTCCTTTGGGTGCAAGGGCTAAGGGGAAGTAAAGAGGAATTGACACTAGTCCCTGTGCAATGGAGTATAGCTCCCAGGAGTGCAAGGGCTGTCAACCTACTATTCAGGTACCACAGCTATTTAGGCAAGGGCTGGCTGGACTTAGACCTCTCATCGACCCAGTGCAATGGGCTGAACCCTTGGGGTGCATTGACTGAGGGTCTCAGTCATCGGCTACTTTCTTAGCCTAGATAGTCAAATTTCAGGGGGAGATGCTTGCTCCAAGGCTGCAAGTGCTTGGATGTTAGCGGCCTTGTCACGTTTTTGCTGGGCTTTGAGCTTACAGACCAACCATACATGAACACTAATCCACAACATAGGGCAGCACCAAGCAGGCCTATTCCCACCCATTTAAGAAAGAAGGAAAAGGCAGGAGAAATTGAAGAAGTAAAATCGCCAGGGGTAACAGGGTCCATCCGCACTCCATCAAGGCCCAAGATCCAGATCTGCAATTGTTGTTGCACCTGGTCCAGCTCCTCAGTCCACTTTCCTTTTAAATAAGCAGAAAGATTATGGCTTTGAATAAATGTATCATTCACAAATCTCAGAGGTGTAATACCTGGATGTGGGGTTGCTGACACGCAGCTCATTTGAACCACATCCGTGAGCTGCTCCACATGGCCTTGGAGCCAATCAACTCTCTGATTGACCAAAGTCTCTTTTAAGTCTCAATAATGATGTACTGGGATGGGCACAAAGGTAGGCCCGTGCACAACCGAGGCTAGGTCTAGTGATCCATTCCAGCATTGTGCTAAAAGGCATGTAACATTCTTACAATCCAAGATATCAGAATTATTCTGAAAGTTGGATAACATAAAGAAAAATGGGGGGTCTACACACACCAACACCAGTTGTGCAGATGCATTCTTAAACACCTTATTAATTTTAATGTTATTCAAATGGCTAGAGATATTAAATCTTGTAGCCGAAACATTTTGTACTTCATGAAATATACCATTCAACAAGACAAAGGAAGATATACCCTTTTTTAACATTCTAAACAGTGGCTACAACACATAATTTAATTGTGTTGAAGTAGGATAAACCCAAAAAGATACACATATGATTTAATTTAGGACTTGCATCCCTTTGAAAATATCAAACAGGTTTAAATCTTCCTATGGTAAGCTTAAGATGAGGTTTTAGCCAAATAATATTGAAAGATAGAAAAATCATAAGTTGATCCCCTGAACCCTACTTTTAAAAGCAAAGACATAAAAACCTGTAAGTCAAACACTGTGTTGCCTCAGTCCCAGGAAATTAGCTGACCATTTGAACAGATGGCCCTAACTAAACAAATCTTAAGATTCATGGTGTCAGGATGCTATGGGCCCGAGATTAGCTTGGCCGGGCTTTGAACTAACAGCCCTGAGACAGTTGGTGCCAGGATGCTAAAAGTTTGAGATAAGCCTGACCCCCTTGAACTGGAGCTCATGATATATAGTGTGAAACTACTTCGAAATAGCCAATTATAAAGTGACACACCATGCATCTTAGGAATTTGAGATCAAATGTATCAATGACCTAGTGACCTGTTCCCCCTCCTTCCCCCTTCCCTAACTCCACTCTCAGCCTTCCCCCTTCCCTAACTCCACCCCCACCTGGTTTGTAGATTCACCCTTAAAAGCTGTAAACTTCTTTTGTTCTTTTGCTGAATTCCGCTGCCCCTGCTTGGGCTTGAAGGAAAGACAGCCCTGGCTAGCCAGTAAACCTCTTGTGATTTGCATCAAGTTGTGTTTCTCGTGAGTGATTTGGGGTGCGTCTGTAGTTCTCCACGGATCGGTGAGGTCCTTTTCATTTGGGTTTTACAATATCTCTTAACAACTTTTAAAAATCACTAAGAGCAAATCTAGATTAAAAGTAAACCATTTTCTTTTGCATGTACACTCACACACCAGAAGATGGCGTTAGATCCCCACCACAAATGGTTGTAAGCCACCATGTGGTTGCTGGGAGTTCAGTCTTTATATTTTAAAAGTCTAGCCTTTAACGGCTGAGCCATTTCTCTAGCCCCAACCTGTCTCAAATATTGAAAGACACTGTCTTTGAATCTTTTTTTGGAGTAACAAGTACTCTAAAAATTTTTAAAGCTCGTTATATTGAAGCAATGGCTTGCAGAAAAAATTTCTTTAGAGAAATCCACTAATAAAGTATCACACAATGAATAATACACACCAAAAGATTTAACCTCTTAATTTTTTGTATTAAAGCAACAACAATATTTGTATATATAAAATGTAAAACGATTAACCATTTTCTGAAGCAATTATTTCTAACAAATATCACTTCATGGGCTCTTAAAAATATTAATAAATTTACTAACTGTAAATCTTTCACCTTTATCAGAAATGTAAAGGGATGGTAAAAGAAAAACATCTTTTATATAAACATTTACTGAAATGGCAGCTGGAGCAGGCAAGTTAGGCTGTATAAATCTTAAATTTGAACTTTATTTTAGATTAATTTAATAACCAATCTTTTTTAGTCCAGTGAATATATCGGATAAAAACCAACCTTATTCTCTAGTAATTGTTACATCATCTTTAACAACTTTAAATATAAAGGAATTAGAACAATTTGAACCATATTTTATCAGCAGGTACAGTTATACTCATGGAGGGAAGCAGGCATAATTTTAATCTCTGTAGCATAATCATAACTCTTAGTCCACAGACTGTTGTAAAGTCTTTGGTTCTTAGGTTTACCCCTCTTCTCACAAGAAACAATGAGGACAAAAGACGAATTCCCTTAAGCACATTTCTAGGGCCTGGTCTAAAGACCCAGAACAAAAGGAAATGCTTAACACCTGAGCTTCTACAGGCAGTCTGCATTGTCTTAATTCAAATGTAAATGCACTTAACTTCCCTCTGCCTGCTCTCTGAGGCTTGGCTATGCCGAATTGTGCATTTTGGCTTTAATTTTGAACCTTAAATTTAAACTGTAAACCTTAAAAGACACATGTTGTATCTTTTCTCTATAAACATAGGCAAATCAAAAATTTTCAAACTCTCCAAACTCTCGGCTGAGCTACCAACTGTAGCCAATAGAATATTGGCAGTTTAACTATGTTTTAAAGCCTCTTTTGTAAGTAACACTCAAATAGCTGTAAACAAAAGGTAGTACTTCAGCATTTGAATATACTGGCAAGGGAACAGGCCAAGGTCTAATTATGTCCCACAGTGGTATACTTATCGCCAAATGGAACTTCAGTATCAGGAGACTCAGAGCTGTAATCTTGCAACCTAGCTTCATTCTTTACAATCTGCACCAGCCACGTAGGGACCCAAATTGAATTGTTTTCACCTGTGGAATAAGCACAAACAGCTTCCCTTCCTGGGCCACAGCAGGCCCTTAGCCAACCTTGTAGCTTCCTGTTCCTACGAGGGACAATGGCTGCACGGCATTCAGCTGTGGCATTTTAAAAAATCATCTGTTCTATCACTGGCATTGCTTGCTCTAAGCTCACGGGGCACTCCCCGTGTGCCCGCTGCGCTTTCCAGGGCAGACTATCTCCCTCCTCTGTCTGCCTTTCGCACCACGCTCCCTTGCTCTGCCGGGCTGCAAGCCACCACACGTAGCAGAGCGCAGACGCTTCCCCACAGATTCTGTCATAAAGGAGGATCCTTTTTTTCTCCGACCTCTCTCCACCCGCCGGTGGAGGTTTCATAAGCTTAATGGACTCTGCAGTAGTCCTTGTTCCCTTTGAGTATTCTATCCTATGACCAGGCCTTTTTGCCTGTTGCCAGCTAACACGCCCTGGTTCTGATAGCCTGGAGCAGACCAGTCTTGAAACCTCTTGACTTGCCCTAATAGCTGAAAGCAACGCAAACAAGAGGCTAGCTATTGTTGCAGCGGCAATGGGTGAATATCTACCCACAATGAAGGTTTCTACCCCAGGCATACCTTCCAAAGACGTACCTCAAATCCTGCAGTCTTTTAACCCTCCCCAAGACTTGGGGGCCTCCGTGTTGCCTTGAAACTCCAGGGTTTCGGCTCCAGTTGTTGCGCACGCCTCCCGTGACCCCCCTCACCCATGGAAGAGAGACACGAGAGACGCAATTTGGGTAGTTACTGCAAAACGAGGGTTTACTCTGTATCAACAAACGTGGAAAGACGCGGAAGGACGCGGAAGGGCTGAAGACAGGAAGAGGCCTAGCTTAAATACACCCTAGAGTGATGTATTCACTTCTGATTGGCTGTTCGCTCACCACCCAATATTACTCCTCGGGATTGGCCAGTGACTTTGGCGGGCTTTCTGCCTTTGCAGCTGCGCAGTTACTTGTTTACTACTGGGAAGACACGAGGCCAGCGCCATCTTGGAAGGGCGCATACTGACATACTTACTACGGCTCCCAACAGTCATTGGCATGTGCGCCAACTCTAGCCAGCATGTCAAAAGTCCATAATTGCTGACCCTCAATGCTTGCATTAGCTCTGGCTTGTGCTTGTAACTGCTCATGCCAGAGTGCTTTCCATTACAAATATTGGCCCATATTGTTAAGTATCGCCTTCACTGTGTCCTGCCAGTCTCCTGGCGTCATAGCAGCTGCACTTAACCTCTCCACTTGGGATACAGTAAAATTAGCCCCAATTCCATATGCAAGTACTAATAATCAGCTAATTCTTTGACCTGCCTATACTCTACTGGGGCATGAACACGTGCTCCTTCTGCCACTTCAAAGACCGGAAATGCCAGCTGTAGCTGTCTCCGATATCCTGGGCTGAGAAATGAATTAGAGACGCTGCCCAGGGCTTAGGCCGGAGGCAAGGGCGGGGCCGAGGGGCTCAAGGTCTTTCTTAGTCTTATCTCAGAACGGTTATTTTTTGCATGGCGGCTGCTTCCTCCTTTAGGCTTCCTTCTTCGGAGCTGCTAAGGCAGGCTCCTTAATGGGGTATAGGGGGGTCCCCCCGACCTCCACTCTCTCTTCACCAGCTGGTGAAGGGTCCTTAACCTTAACAGGCCCTGCAGTGGCCCCTGTTCCTTTTGAGTACTCTTTTCTTTGACCAGGCTCCTTGGCCTGTCTCTGTTGCCCAGGCTTTTTTGCCTGCTTCTCCTTTCCAGGCCCCTTGGCCTGATCTTTTTCCCCATGCTCCTTGGCCTGATGCCGGCTAACACGATCTGTTTCTGATACCCTGGAGCGGACCTCTCCTGAAACCTCTTGACTTGCCCTAATAGCTGTGCTGCAAGCTGGATCCCCACAACACAAATAAGCTAAAAGCGAAAGCAACGCAAACAAGAGGCCAACTAGTGCAGCGGCAGCAATGAGTGAAAATCCGCTTGCAACGAAGGCTTCCACCCCAAGCATACCTCTCAGAGACATACCTCAATCCTGTAGTCTTTTAACCTGCCTCAAATCTCAGGGGGTCTCCTGAGGCGCCTTGAAATTCCCAGGTTTCGGCACCAGATATTCCGGGCCTCTTCCGTGTCCCCTTCGCCTGTGAAAGAGACTCGTGAGGCAGTGTTCGGGTGGTTACTACAGTGAGGCTTTATTCTTGTATCAGCAGAAGTGGAAAGACCCCAAGCCTGGGAAAGACATTGCTATATGTACCCTAGAGTGGTGTGTTCACTTCTGATTGGCTGTTCACTCATTAGCCCTTATTACACCCTGGGATGGGCAGTGACTTTGGCACGCTTTTGCCTTTTGCACATGCGCAGTTAGTTGTTTACTTGTGGGAGCACAGGATGCCCGCGCCATCTTGTAATGGCGAATGTTGTCACCGCTAACCACGGCTCCTAACAAAGCCAGATACAATCACGTGTGCCAGACACTCAATTTTCCTTTTGCTCCAGGCAGAATCCAGATATGGGGACTTCTGGTTACATGTCCTTGTTTTGTAAAATGACTAACAAACCAAACCAAATCAAACAAAACACTATTTTTTTTTTTAAATAGCTTTCTTGGACCAGTGTCAGAAAGTTATGAGCTTCAGTGTTCCCTTGAGGTATGTGTATTTGCAAATCTTCCCTCTCTATTGAAACAGGTCTTTGTGTTTATAATGTACTAATGGCTGCTGCTTCTCATTCTCTTGTGGAATTAGAAAAACTTGGCTGAGAAGTTTAAAATCAAGGCCAACACAGCTATTTAGGGTGAATTTAACGCTCTTGAGAGCCTGTTCTCAATTCCTCCACTAGAGGGCAGCATTCACATCTGCTTTTCAAGTCTGGTGGTCCAGCATCCAAAAACAAAAACAAACAAACAAAAAAAAAAACCCTTGGAGCCCGAGCCTGAGCTCGGTGGTGTGGCGGCAGGGGTGGTGATGCAAACCTTTAATCTCAGCACTCAAGAAGCACAGGCAGGCAGATCTTTGAGTTCAAGACTAGCCTTGTCTACAGAGTGAGTTTTAGGATGGCCAAGGATACAAAGAGAAACCCTGTCTCTCTTTGTAGCCTCTCTTTGTGGTGCCATTGCACAGCTGCCAACTTTGAGCGTGACCAGGGGCATTATGGGAAGTGAGAGCGGCTTCTTGCCCTAATCAGTGGCACGACAGGGCATGATATCCTGCTCTGTGACAATAGTAAATGTGGCTACTGTGTGGGTAGATGCTGGATAGTTTATGTCAATTTGACTCAAGCGAAAGTCATTTGTGAGGAGGGAGCCTCAACCAAGAAAATTCCTCCACAAGATTTGGCTGTAGACAAGCCTGTAGAGCATTTTCTTAGTTAGTGACTGATGGGAGAGGGCCCAGCTCATTGTGGATGCTGACATTCCTAGGCTGTTGGTCCTGGGTTCTATAAGAAAGCAGGCTGAGCAAGCCATAGGGAGCAAGCCAGTAAGCAGCATCCCTCCATGGCCTCTGCTTCAGCTCCTGCCCTGTTTGAGTTCCTACCCTGACTTCCTTTAGTGATGAACAGTGGTATGGAGACAGAAGCCAAACAAACCTTTTCCTCTGCTTTTGGGCATGGTGTTTCATCGCAGCAATAAAAACCCTAAGACAGGCTGCCTTGGAGACTGGATCTACAGTGCTTTAGGCCAGTCTGTGGCAGCAGTCACCTGGTCGAGATCAGCTCCCTGGATCAAATTCCTCTCTCTTTAAACTAGTCAAACACCCCGGCTTCTAGATATAAAACACTTGGCTCTCCACCCCTGAGCTCGGGTCATCTGACCACTCGTCACTAGATAGCATGAACACAGTATAGAGAAACGTGCCAGCCAGGCCCCATCATCACGAGCAGCTCTGGTTGACCATAGTCATGGCTGTTCTCGCTGCTGACCACCACTGAAACACCACCTTTCACAGTCTTCCCACTTGGCTCACTGGGGTCACTCTACATCACGTGGTTCATTTTCTCCAAAGAAGGGTAAGCCCAGAGGTGTTATGATCACAGAGTGAGATAGAGCCAGGAAACAAACAAACAAACAAACAAACAATTCCCATCTCACATCTAGGGTAGCACCAAATAGAGCCAGCGGTTCATCTCTCTGTGATGTAGAATGTCAATATCTCCCCAAGCATTAATACTTTATAATGCGTGTCAAGGGAAGTCTCACAAAACCCCAAATCACTTGCCACTTAGATATGACTTCCTAAGGCGGCCACCTGTAGAGGGTGCAGGGCCCTCAGTGAGCTCTCTCTCTACCCACGTGTTCGAATCCTGCTCAGTCCCGTTTGTCTCCTTCTGCGTCTCGTGGGGGAAAAAGTTTAAAATCAAGGCCAGCCTGGTCTACAGAGTGAGTTCCAGGACAGCCAGGGCTACACAGAGAAACCCTGTCTCTGAAAACCACCCCCCCCAAAAAAAAACCAAGCCAAAAGATATGACCTCAACAGCATAAGACATGCATTTAATTCTTTCCACTAAATCACAGAGCCAGACAGAGCCATCAGCACAGAGGTAAACACCTGGAATAGACATAGAATAGATCTGAAGATACAGGGGGTAGATATGATGGACCCCAAGTTCTTTCTTCTGGGAGCTGGAGGTCAGAAAACCCCTTCTCAGTGCATCTTTCCCCATAGAAATCCACGATAGAGTGTGTGAGTCTCTGTCAGACTTATTCTAGTGTTGCTGTGGTTACCATGGAATTAGTGGGTCACAGAGCCATCGGAGGCCGTGTAAATCTTTAGTAACGCTGGTGCTTGAAGATATACTGAGCTTTGAGTCCAAGGTCATGTTTGCTTTCAACAAAGCCACTCTTGCCACCTGGAAGAGGTTTGGAATGAGACAGTCAAATGACATGTCTTGTTTGATATTCTTTAAGTGCTGCTGGGGAAAAAGATCAGGCAGGCAAGCAAGAAAACACACTGTTTCCTCTTTCATAAGAGTGATGGTTAATCTCAGCTGTCAACTTGATGATACAAAGAATCATCTGGGAAGAACATGGTCCTGGAGGCATCCTATCAGGATTATCTAAGTAAGGTCAAGTAAGGTCAATTGGTGTGGAACAGACCATCTTTGCTTCTTTGTAAACACCTGAGTATATGAATACAATCTTCTGAGTCCATTCAGTGTTGCTTGCTCATATGTACATGGGTTTAGGGCTGACCACTCAGGAACGGATAACTTTTCACAAGGCTCGTCCCTGGAGAAAATGGATTCTTCCTCTCACAGCAGCCGTGAGTTGCCTAGTTCTTCATCCAGGGGTTGGGTCCACTCACACTGGTATGTCCTGTTGTGGTATGTCCATTGTGCAGGTCTTGTTTAGGTGATTTCCTTGCTTGGACCCCATGGGTGCAGCCTCCCTGACGTATCTAAGAGACATTATCTTAAAGCAGATGTCCTGGTCATCTGGCTCTTAAGATATTTCCATACCCTTTTCCTTGGTTCTTTCTTAGTCTTAGGTGTAGGGATTGTGTGGTTGATGTATCAGTCAGGGTTGGGCAACCCCTGATCTCTTGCTCCTCCATATTTTGACCAGTTGTACAAAAGTTTCTGGGGTCATCTCCATCTGCTGCAGAAAGAAACTTCTCTGATGAAAGGTGAGAGTTCATCTAAAATTTTGGAGCTAGGATCCACAGGATGAGAGTCCATGCTGCCTTTGGCTCTGGGTTAGTCGCCTCATTCAGGATGATATTGTCTAGAAAGAATCACGTTAACTGTGGTGAGTGAGATCATTCCCTGGGCAGGAGATGCCAGACTGTAGGAGAAGGAGGAAGCAGGCTGAACAGAAGTGTCCATACCACTCTGCTTCTTGTCTGCGGGTTCCAGGCTGCATTTGGCTGCTTCAAACTTCATCTGCTTTGATTTCCCGCTGTGACTGACCTTAGGAGCTAAAACAGACCCTTCACTTTTCTCTGGGCGTTTTATCACAACAGGAGAAAAGAAACTTAAAGCAATGATGTAACATCTGCCCTCCCACCAGGGATGAGGATGGAGTGGGTAGGGGGTGGGAGTGGAGCTTCACTGAGTGTGGCCTTGATTGCTGTGGAGTAGAGAGATACCTACAGAGATATTCTAGTCTTTTCTAATGGCATCCAGAGCCAAACGTCGCCTTGTCTCCCTCTTGTTACATTGGCTCCCTTCCATGGCCTGGCGGGGTCCAGTCCCAGCACGAGATCCCCATGATGCACCCAGCAGCTTCTTGCTCCTTCTTCCATTTGGCTGGGAAGTTGCTGGCTGGCTCTGAGTTTTCGGGATAACTGTTTTGTAGTCCTTTTCTGCGAAGCCCTATTGATCACAGGCAGATGCAGGAAGTTAGACTCTGATGAGGTGTTTGGCTGCGAGGGAGGCTACCGGAGACACTTTCCCCTTCACACAAGGGAGAAAACGAAGCATTCTTCCCTTAAGAAAGGGCCCTGATTGGGCTGCCTGCAGATGACAAGTACGGCCAAGTTATAGGAGCCTTGTGTGCAGTGGGAGGGATCTGAGGGCCAGTGTTTCAGACTGCAGCTTTCTGCCTGGGGCTTCGTGGGTGTCTACCCCAGCTTGATGTTGGATCCCTGCGGTCAGACTTTACAGTCTAGTGAGTATGGGGGAGGGAGGAGGTTGTTCAATGGGCCTCTGAGGCAGAGTGGGTACTGGGGTCCCTGTGAGGCACGTGGGGCTGCACAGGACAAGGTTTGGGTAAACACTTGTATGTGCCTTTCAGGATGGGGTGCCTGATTCTAGATCCATCATTGTGTGTGTGGTCATGCACTGAGTTTCAGGTCCTAGTCTGACTGTTGTAGAAAATATGGGCTGAGTTAAATATCACCCATTTCATGTTTATTATTACAATTACTGTTGTTGTTGTTGCTGCTGCTACCTCTACTAATTTTATGTGTATGGTTGTCTACTTGTTCACCACATGCATGCAGTACTAGCAGAGTCCAGGAGAGGGCGCCAGATCCATTAGAACTGGAGATTATATATGCTTGTGAGTCGCTGCGTGGGTGTTGATTCTATGGAAAAGGCAGCCAGTGGTTTTAGCCTCAGAGCCATCTCTCCAGCCTTGCGTGGTCTTGCTAGTTAATTCCCTCTGTTGGCTGTGATCCAGGGAGGCTTTTCAAAAGATAAAACCATGTCAGGGCTGGAAAATGGCCTAGTATTTAACGGGCACACCTTGTAAACACAGGGACCTGAGTTTGAATTCCCCAGAATCCTTATTTAAAAAAAAAAACAAAAAAAACAAAACAAAAGAACACCAGACACAGTAATATGTACTTATAATGCCACTACTGGGCATTCAAAGGCAGAAGAATGTCTGGGACTTGCTGGCCACCTAACCTAGGCTACTTGGCTAATTTCAGGCCAGTGATAAATCCTGATTTTCAGCTCTGTGCTCCTGTCTGGGGCCAAGGACTTCTCCACACAGACTGCACTGACAGTGCAGGAGCATTATTCCCACAGGGTACCCAGGAGTTATAGTTGTTCGTGGTAACAACAATAAGAAATACAAAAAACCCCACTGATGGACCCAGGAACATTCCTGGTAATTAATTATACAGAGACAGCCAGTGTCAGCATGGGGGGGGTGAGACCCCTGGGCATCATATGACCCCCTACTCAGTGGAGAACTCGGTAGAGTGATCCATAGCAAGGGTTTAGTAGTCACTGGGGCTTTGCATCTCTCAGATGGGTCTTTCCATTTATTTCTCCAGAACTCTCCTGCTGGGCTCAGAAATGTTGGTTACAGGGTTCAGTTCATAAATGTTGAGTGCACTTTCTGCATAAGACACTTCTAGAAATGTTGCTTGGGACTGTGGGGTTTCCACTTCTGAGTGGCCCCCAGCAAGGATACTGGTTATAGTCCAGATGGCATTAGTCTATAGACTGGTTAGCACCATCTTCAGGAAAGCCCAGGGGTGTTAGCAGCTGGACCTCAAGGTGGTCTGGACTGGTCTTGCACAATGAAATGTGAACGCTCTACAGATATTTCCATAGTGGTCATAGGCCAGTTTCTTCATGGTTCATTTAAGGAAATGGTCCTTGTATGGATCACCCTTGTGTGGACCACCTTGTGTGGTCAGGTAGATGAAACCTAGGAGGTAGAGTCACCACCTAATGAAACACTGTTGAAGTGGAAATTTATGGTTTCTGTGAAGACTCAGTTGGCTCATGTGATATTTTTCTGGATACTGTCTTATGAGGAGATGTTTTGCTGAAGCAGATATGTGGAAGGATGTTTTGCTGAAGCAGATATGTGGACGGATATTTTGCTGAAGCAGATATGTAGACGGATGTTTTGCTAAGAACAGAAATGTGTTTTTCCAGCTGCCTGGAGATAGGGCACGTGATGTTTTGCTAAAGGAGGTGCTGAAGAGGACATGTGATGTTTGGAAAGGATAGAAGTGTAACCCAACAATCAGTGGACGACTCCATGGCGTTGGTTCACCTTGCTACTCTTGGCTGACTGTAAAGAGAAATGTGCCGAAGAACTTCTCTTGATATCGCAGTAGCTTCTTGCCACTTCTGTGCAGACTTGGGCCGATTGGCAGAGCCTTACGTTTCCTTCTGGATTGAACTGCTGTTGCTGATTTGTGAATGGTGTTTGCAAGTGGATGGAGCTATTGCTGCTGATTTGTGTGAACTGAACTGCTGATATCCTGACAACCAAGACTGGAATCACCCCAAAGAGCTATTTCTAACAGGTTCATATCCTCCCTACTAACCTTTCCCTTCCACAACTTCTGGTGGGTGGTGGGCTAGATGGGAGGTTAAAGCATTTAGGAACCCTTGTTAAAGTAGGTTTTGAAAAATCTAAGCCCGTACGCCATACCCCCAGTAGCATTTGGCCCAACTGCTCCTCCTTCCTTGTAGACTGTGGTGAGGTTCCTTTGGTGACACCACCCACAAGCAGATGTGTGCACCTACACATCCCTCAGCAAGCATGGCCCCGTGTTCTTGCGGGTGGCCTAAAGGAGGCAGACCTGACATGTGCATGGTAATAGAATAAGATACTGCTACCTCAGAGAATCTCCCAATCTCATGCCATGCAGGGGAATCCAGTGCCTAGGATGCTGCCCAGGGCTACAAGAAAGCAGATCTCACTGGTCAAAGGCTGAGGAGACAGAGCTGGTGTCTTAGTCACTGTTCTATTGCTGTGAAGAGCCCCAACCACTAAGGCAACTCTTATGAAAGGAGGAAGCATTTAGCTGGGGTTGGCTTACAGTTCCAGACATTTAATCCATTGTCATCATGGCAGGAAGCATGGTGGCATAAAAGCAGATGTTGGAGCAGTTGCTGAGAGCTACATCCTGATCCATAGGCAGAGAGATGGATTCTGGGCCTAGTGTGGACTTTTGAAACCTCAAAGTCCACCCCTAGAGACACATTTTCTTCAACAAGTCCAGGCCTCCTGATCCTTCCAATCCTTTCACATAGTGCCACTCCTTGGTGACAGAGCATTCAACTATGTGAACCTCTGTGGGCAATCCTTATCTAAACTACCACAGCTGAGAAGACCATTTGTCCTTTATAAAAGTTGCCTTGGTCATGGTGTGTCTTCACAGCAATGGAAACCCTATGACAGCAACTTTGGTAGGCAAGCTTCTGCTTGATCAATGAATGAGTGGCTTTTCTCAGCTCACTGCTGGGCTTCTACATGCTATGCTAGAACCTTCTCCTTCAGCCTTGATGAGCTTAGAGGTGGGGTTATGTGGCTTTTGG
Source organism: Arvicanthis niloticus (assembly GCF_011762505.2). NCBI lineage: Eukaryota > Metazoa > Chordata > Mammalia > Rodentia > Muridae > Arvicanthis > Arvicanthis niloticus. Next base: position 27,208,006 of record NC_133436.1, read on the forward strand.
ACTCTGCACTAGTATTGGGCTTTTTAAAGAGTCTTCCTCTGGCCTCTTACCTTGGGTGAAATTTCTCACAGAGAGATTTCCTGGGCCCTGAGGAAGGGCAAACTCTCTGAATGCACTTCTGACTCTCATCATCCCTTACATATGGCTTTCTTTCCAGGCTATTGATTGACTTTCTATGGTCTAGTGAAGGTAAAAAGAGGATAGGGTAAGTCTTTTAAAGAAAAAGAGGAAAGTTTCAGGTCGATACCAAAGCCACAGTTTCCCTCTGACTCAGCACAACTGCCTCGATCCATTTAATGGCAGCTATCCATCAATTTAAATATAGTTTTATGGCCCTCCCTAAGAGGAAAGCAGTGCTTGGCTTTTATAGGACCAGACTTCATTGGTATGGTGATGTTTTGGATATAGTGAGAGGAATGGGTATTTATAATAGTGGAAGTCCCTGGAGAGATACAGGATACAGAATTATTTAGGGTTCTGTGAGAGTTGTATGGGTAAGGTGTAGGGTCTCAAGCTAAGCTCACCCAGAGACACTGGATAGACCAGGGGGAGAATCAAGAAGACTGTGAATGCAAGCTGCAGTTGGGGGAATGGTCATTTAAATGGTGCACCGTGGAGACTTCAGTGAAGGTTTGTCCAGACAAGGACAGGGATCTTAAGAACCTCCTTTGTCACCTGGAGATTGGGGGCAAGGTGGTTACCTAACAAATCTCAGGGCCTGGAGAGATGCTCTGCCTGTAAAATAATTTGCCACACAAGCGTGAGGTCTTGAGTTTGATTCCCATGGTTCAAGTTAAAAACCAGGATGTGGGGGTACATACTTAGATTGTCAGTTCTGGGGAAGCAGAGATAGTTGGATCCCTGGACCTCACTGGCCAGCCAGCCTAGCCAAGGTGGCTGGACTTCACATGCATGGGTAGGTACATGTATATACATACACAAACATGCACACACATGTGCTTACACATAGCCATACACATCTCAGTATGTGAATCCACAGTAGGATTTTTCTGCCTTCAGATTGTAAAGTGAAAACACACACATGTAGAAAAAGGCTTAAAAACCACAGTGTTCTCAATCCCGTCTCTATCCAAGAAGGGGTTGAAGCGTTACATTGAATTGGACTCACCTGCTCTCCATCTTGGTGCCTTCAATTTGTTAATTTGGGCCAATTCTTGACCAGTGAGATTGTGCAGAAGTGATGCAATTTGTTTCAAGTTCCTTTCTTAAAAGCATTTTGCTAGTTGTTCCCACCCCGGCTCTCATTGCTACCACACACTCTGATGCTGAGTATTTCATAGGAAAGAGCTTGGACCCCTCTGTCACGGAGGACAACCACCTGGAAATCCTGTGATTTATATTTGGCTGTGATGCTAGCATAGGTCAAAGTTCACTGAGTGAAGATACCAGGATACCTGGCTCATCTGTTATGAAGCTGAGATTAGCGTGAAGACATCCAAGCACATGCAGTGAATGTTGAATATGTCCATAAAGTTCACCTTCAACTGTGTGTGCAGAAGAAAGCATTCTTTGCTTGTGTGTTGTATGGATGGCTCACCTGTCAACTAAAAAGCCTATGGCCTGTGGCTTAGGCAGGAAATAGAGGCGGGACATCTGAGAGGAGAAAGAATTCTAGGAGGGAAGAAGATGGAGAGAGGAGAAAGATGCCATGGGTTGGGAGTCAAGAAAGCCTGGCCCTGAGGGCTGGCCAGTTGGAGTTAAGAGCAGCCCAGATGAAACATAGTAATAACTCGGGGTTATCAATAGTAAATAGATTTGAATAGCATAGGGGGTAGGTATCTGTCCAGTGCTATTGCTGATTAAGGCTTATTGTAAATACAAAGGTTGTGTGTGTCAGTTATCCAGGAACTAAGTGGTGTAGAAACCCAGGTTGAGACTGAATATTTTCTACAACAGCCCTCTCTCTCAGCCTGATTCTTTATCTGGAAATGGGTTCACAAGCACACCCACAGTGGTAAAAAAGAAATGAATATATACAAAAAGTTCCCTGAGAAAAAGTTAGGTTTTGGGATTTGTTGATTTGTCTTGATGGAGAGCTGAGAAAAACTGGTCTGTGTGTCTCTGCTTAGGACTGCTATTTTGGGTTGAAGGCTCTTGGGGTCACTGGGTCCTTTCCAGTCCTTGTCATTCAGTGCTGGCCAGCCTTGACATCCAGCCCAGCTCTGTGATATTTCCCAGTTAGAGCTGGCTGCTTGGTCTCCATCCACCGGGTCCAGATGGAATATGAACAGCATAGAACCAGCCAGCATTTTTAGTCAAGAGCTAAGCTAACTTAGCTGTCATGTATTACTGATAATCAACAGGTTGGCTTAGCCTTGCAATTCTTGACCCCAGCTCTGGCAGCAGATTTCTCAGTGGTCCAGAAATGAGAGTTTTCCATCTTTGAAAACAAATATCACAGGGAGAAGCCAGAAGGTCAAGTGATCTGGCAAGAAAAGTAACTTGATTTTCCCCATGTCTAAAAGAAAGTCATGGCCAATCCCCTTGTTGGGACATGAACATCTGCCAGAAACACACAGGCGCAGCCCCCTGCACTGCTTGTCAGTCAACATGGTAGGACAACCATGGCCAGTCTTTTAGTTTCTCCCCTTACTGGTCTGTGGGAAATACTTATATGTGAACAACTTAGTCTTATTGCTTTTAAAATATAAGACTTTCTCCAGATTATTATTTGTTTTTAATGTTCCTGTCTTCGGTCAGATTGACATGCCTAACCCACAAACACCATCCCTATTTTTAAAGACACAGGCATGTAGCTCTATTTGCATATGGGAAGGACGTCCCTGTTGTGGACATTGGGAAAGACCTCTTTGTGGTGGACAGTGGGAAGTGTGTGCCTCTGGTGGACAGTGGGGAGGACATCACTGTGGTGGAAAGGCAGAAAGATGTCCCTGTCATGGACAGAGGGGAAGACCTCCCAGTGGTGGACAGTGGGTAGGATGTCCCTGTTGTTTACAGTGCAGAGGATATACGTGTGGTGGACTGTGGTGAGGATTTCCCTGTAGTGCATATTGTTGATTACAACAATGTTGTGGACAGTGGTAAGGATGTCTTTGTAGCACACAGGAGGATGTCCCTGTGGTGGACAGTAGGAAGGACATCTGTTTGGTTGACCGTGAAAAGGACATCCCTGTGGTGGACAGTGGGGAGGACATTTTTGTTTTGAACAGTGTGATGGATGTATCTGTGGCGGAATGGGGGGAGGACATCCCTTTGGTGGACTTTGGGGAGGACGTTTCTGTGGTGGAAAGTGGGAAGAATGTCCCTATTTTGGACAGAGGGGAGGACGTCACAGGTGGACAATGGGAAGGACATCCCTGTGGTGGACAGTGGGGAGGACCTTTCTGTGGTGGACAGTGAGAACGACATCCCAGTTGTGGCCAGTGGGGAGGATGTCACTGGTTTGGACAGTGGTAAGGACATTCCTGTGGAGGACAGTAGAGAGGACCTTTCTGTGGTGAACAGTGGGAAGAAGGTCCTTGTGTTGGACAGTGGTGAGGACATTTATGCTGTGGATTGTGGGAAGGACGTCCATGTTGTGGACATTTGGAAGGACCTTTGTGCAGTGGACTGTGAAAAGCATGTCCCTCTTGTGGACAGTGGGGAGAAACAGCATGTGGTGGACAGTGGGAAGGACGTCTCTGTGGTGGACCTACGAGAGGACATAATTTAGTGGACATTGGGAAGTACGTTACTGTTGTGGATAGCAGGGTGTACCTTTCTGTGGTGGAGAGTGGGAAGGGCATGCCTGTTGTGGACAGTACGCAAGACGTTCCTTTGGTAGACAGTGGAAAGGACATCCCTGTGATGGACAGTAGAAAGGACTTCTCCGTGGTGGACAGTGGGAAGGATGTCCTTCTGGAGGACATTGGGGATGAACTCCCTGTTGTGGAATGTGGGAAGGTCTGTTATGGTCTGAGGGGAGGATATCACTGAGGTGGACAGAGGAACATACGTCCCTGTGGTGGACAGAAGGGAGGACCTCTCTGTGGTGGACAGTGGTAAAGATGTCCCTGTGATAGACAGTGATGAGGATGTTTCTGTGGTGGACAGTGGATAGGACGTCCCTGTTGTGGACAGTGGTGAGAACCTCCCTGTCGTGGATAATCGGAAGGATGTCCCTGTGGTGAACAGTGGTAAGGACGTTTCTGTGGTGGACAGTGGTGAGGAAGTTTCTCTGGGGCAAAGGAAAATGTCCCTTTGGTGGACATAGGAAAGTATACCTCTGTGGTGGACAGTAGAGAGAAACACACACTGTGGTGGACAGTGGGAAGAACATTTATGTTGTGGTCAGTGGGAAGGAAGTCCCTGTTGTAGATATTGGGAAGGATCTCATTGTGGTGAACAGTGGGAAGGATATCCCTCTGGTGGACAGTGGGAAGGACATCACTGTGGTGGACAGGGGGAAGAACATCCCTGTGGTGGATAATGCAAAGTATGTCCTTGTGGTGCACAGTGGTGAGGACATCCCTGTTGTGTACATGAGCATGTCCTTGTAGTGAACAGTGGGGAGGACCACACTCTGTTGGACTGTGGGATAGGACATCCCTGTGGTGGACAGTGGGAAGGAAGTCCATGTGGTGGACATTGGGGAAGATGTCTGAGTTGTGGACAGTGGGAAGTATGTCCCTTTGGTGGACAGTGGGAAGGACGTCCCTGTGGTGGACAGTGATGGAGGAACTTCTTGGGGTGGACAGTTGGGAGGATGTGCCTGTGGTGGACAGTGGTTAGGACTTTTCTGTTTTGGGCAGTGGGATGGATGTCCTTCTAGAGAACAGTGGGGAGTACGTCTCTGTTGTGTACAGTGGGATGGATGTTTCTGTAGTGGACAGTTGGGAACATATTTGTGTGGTGGACAGTTAGGAAGACGTCTCTGTGGTAAATAGTGGGAAGGAAGTCCTTTTTGTGGACAGCAAAAGGATGTCCATGTGGTGGATAATGGGAAGGACGTCCCTGTTGTAGCCAGTTGGGAGGTTCTCCCTGTGGTGGACAGTTAGTAGGACATCCCTGTGGTGCACAGTGGGGAGGATATTTCTGTTTTGGACAACTGAGAGGATGTTACTGTGGTGGACAGTGTGAAGGACGTCCCTGTGGTGGACAGCAGGAAGAACCTCTCTGTGGTGGACAGTGGTAAAGGTATCCCTGTGATAGACAGTGATGAGGATATTTCTGTGGTGGACAGTGGAAAGGACGTCACTGTTGTGGACAGTGGAGAGGACCTCCTCATGGTGGAAAGTGGAAAGGAAGTCACAGTGGTGGCCAGTGTTGAGGATGTTTCTGTGGTGGACAGTGGTTAGGAAGTTTCTCTGGTGCAAAGGAAAATGTCCATTGGTGGACAGTGGAAAGTACATCTCTGTGGTGGACAGTAGAGAGAAAGAAATACACTGTGGTGGACAGTGGGAAGAACATTTATGTTGTGGACAGTGGGAAGGAAGTCCCTGTTGTCGATATTGGGATGGACCTACTTGTGGTGAACAGTGGGAAGGATATCCCTGTGGTGGACAGTGGGGAGGACATCCCTGTGGTGGACAGTGAAGAGGACTTTTCTGGGTTGGACATTTGGGATGACATCCCTGTGGTGAATAGTGGGAAAAACGTTTCTTTGGTTAATAGTGGGGAGGATGTCCCTGTCATGGAGAGTGCAGAGGACATCTCTAGGGTGGAGAGTGTTGCTGACATCTCTGGTGTGAAAAGGAGGATGTCCCTGTGGTGCACAGTGTTGAGGATATCCCTGTTGTGCACAGGAAAATGTCCCTGTGTGCAAAGTGGGTAGGATATCCCAGTGGTGAACAGTGAAAAGGATGTCACTGTGGTGGACAATTTGGAGGATGTCCCTGTGGTGGACAGTGGGAAAGATATCCCTTTGGTGGACAACAGTGAGGACTTCTCTATGGTGAACTGTATGAATGACGTCCTTGTGGTGGTCCGGGGGAAGGATGTCCCTGTGGTGGACAGTTGAAAGATGTACCTTTGTGGACAGTGGGAAGGATGTCCCTGTGGTAGACAGTGGGAAGGATGTCCTTGTGGAAGGCAGTGGGTAGAACGTCTTCCCGGTGGACAGTGGGAAGGACATCTCTGTTGTGGACAGTGGGAAGGACATCTTTTTGGTGGACAGTGTGAATGATATCCCTGTTGTGGACAGTGGGTTGGACATCCCTATGTGAACACTGGTGAGAACTTTTCTGTGGTGCACAGGAGAATGTCTCTTTGGTAGACAGTAGAAAGATTTCCCTGTTGTTGAGAGTGCAGAGAACATCTCTGGGGTAGACAGTGGTGAGGACGTCCCTGGTGTGCACTGGAAGTTGTCCCTGTGGTGCACAGTCGTGAGGACGTCCCTGTTGTGAACAGGAGATTGTTCCTGTGGTGCACAGTGGGAAGGATATCCCTGTCTTGAACAGTGGAAAAGAACACCCCAGTGTTGGACATTGATGAGGAAATCCCTGTGGTGGAGAGTGGGGAAACATCCCTGTGGTGGACAGTGGGGTTTACATCTCTGTGGTAGACGAGGGAAGGATGTCACTGTGGTGGACAATGGGAAGGACATCACTTTGATGGACAATGGGAAGGACATCCCTGTGGTAGACAGTGATGAGGTCCTCCATGTCCTGGACAGTGGGGAGGATGTCCTAGCGGTGGACAGTTGGAGGAATGTCCTTGTGGTGGACTGTGGGAAGGACTCTTAGGTTGAGAGTGGGTATGACATCAGTGTGGTGGACAGTGGGTTGGACCTCTCTATGGTGGACAGTGGGAAGGGTGTCCCTGTGGTGGACAATGGGAATGATGACCTTGTTGTGGAAGGTGGGAAGGATGTCCTTGTGATGGACAGTGGGGAGGACATCCTTGTGGTTAACAGTGGTGAGGACCTTTCTGTGGTGCACTGGAGAATGTCTCTTTGGTTTACCGTGGGAAGGATGCCCCTGCTTTGAAGAGTGCAGAGGACATCTCTGTGGTGGACAGTGGTGGAGATGTCTCTGGTGTGCACTGGAAGATGTCCCTGTGGTACACAGTCATGAGAATGACCCTGTTGTGCACAGGAGGATGTTACTGTGGTGCACAGTAGGGAGGATGTCCATGTTTTGAACAGTGGGAACGAACACCCCAATGGTGGACAATTTTGAGGACAACCCTGTGGTGGACAATGGGGAAACATCGCTGTGGTGGACAGTGGGATTTACACCTCTATGGTAGAAGGGGGAAGAATGTCACATTGGTGGACAATTTGGAGGATGTCCCTGTGTTGAACAATAGGAAGGACGTTACTTTGATGGACAGTGGGAAGGACAGCCCTGTGGTAGACAATGGTGAGGACATCAGTGTGATGGACGGTGGGGAGGATGTCCACGTGGTGGATAGTTGGAAGAACGTCCCTGTGGTGAACTTTGGGAAGGACATCTCTTTGCTGGACAGTGGGTAGTACGTTCCTGTGTTGGACACTGGGGAGCACGTCCCTATGTGGACAGTCAAAAGAACATCCCTGTTTTGGACAGTGGGAGGATGTTCCTGTGGTGGACAGTGGAAAGGACATCACTTTGATGGACTGTAGAGAGGACCTCCCTGTGGGGGACATTGGGAAGGAGGTCCCTGTATTGGACAGAGGGAAGGACATTTATGTTGTGGACTTTGGGAAGAAATTCTCTGTTGTGGACATTGGGTAAGACCTCCTTCTTATGAACTGTATGAAGAATGTCCCTCTTGTGGACAGAGGGGAAGACGTCACTTAGATGGACAGTGGGAAGGACAACCCTGTGGTGGACAGCGGGGAGGACCTTTCTGTGGTGGACAGTGAGAAGGACATCCCTGTTGTGGACAGTGGGGAGGATGTCACTGGTTTGGACAGTGTTAAGGACATCCATGTGGTGGACAGTAGAGAGGACCTTTCTGTGTTGAACAGTGGGAAGAAAGTCCATGTGTTGGACAGTGGGGAGGACATATATGTTGTGGACTTTGGGAAGGACCTCCGTGTGGTGGACAGTGGGAAGCATGTCCCTCTCATGGACAGTGGGGAGGAACAACATGTGGTGGACAGTGGTAAGGACATCTCTGTCGTGGACAGATTTAGGACATCATTTAGTGGACATTAAGAAGTACGTTCCTGTTGTGGACAGCAGGGTGTAACATTCTGTGGTGGACAGTGGGAAGGACATGCCTGTTGTGGACAGTGCAGATACGTTCATTTGGTGAACAGTGGAAAGTACTTCCCTGTGGTGGACAGTGGGAAGGAGGTCCCCTTGATGGATATTGGAAGGACATATATATTGTGGACTGTGGGAAAAACATCCCTGTTTTGAATATTGGGAAGACAACATTGTGGTGAACAGTGGGAAGGATGTCCCTGTCGTGGACATTGGAGAGGAACTCTCTGTGGTGAACAGTGGGAAGGACATCCCTGTGGTGGATATTAGAGAGGACCTCTCGGTGGTGAACAGTGGGAAGAAGGTCCCTGTGGTGGAGAGTGGAAAGGACATTTGTGTTGTGGATTGTGGGAAGGATGTACATGTTGTGGACATTGGGAAGGACCTCTGTGTGTTCTACAGTGGCAAGCATGTACCTCTGGTGGACAGTGGGGAGGAACACCATGTGGCAGACAGATGAAAGGACATCATTGAGGTGGATATTAGGAAGTACGTTCCTGTTGTGGACAGCTGGGTGTGGAGGACATCACTGTGGTGAACAGTGGAAAGGACATCCCTGTGGTGGACAGTAGAGAGGACTTCCCTGTGGTGGACAGTAGAGAGGACTTCCCTGTGGTGGACGGTGGGAAGGAGGTCCCTGAGGTGGACAGTGGGAAGGACATGACTGTTGTGGACAGTGTGGAGGACATCACTGTGGTGAACAGTGGAAAGGACATCCCTGTGGTGGACAGTAGAGAGAACTTCCCTGTGGTAGACAGTGGGAAGGAGGTCCCTGTGGTGGACATTGGAAGGACATATATAGTGTGGAATGTGGGAAGGACGTCCCTGTTGTGGACATTGTGAAAGACCTTTTGGTGGACAGTGGGAAGTAGGAACCTGTGGTGGACAGTGGGAAAGACCTCTTTGTGGTAGACAGTGGGAAGCTTGTGACTATGGTGTACAGTGGGGAGGACCTCTTTCTGGTGGACAGTGGAAAGGAAATCCCTGTTATGATCTGAGGAGAGAATATCACTGAGGTGGACAGTGGGAAGGCCGTCCTCTTGGTGGACAGAAGGGAGGACAACAAACTTACATATTTATAGGTGTTGTAAAGTGTACTAGTCATTACAACACCCTCCAAAGCAGGTGTGGGTATGTTGAGTATCTAGGGCACTGATGGTGGATCTCTGTGACATAGCCATGTCTATCTACAGTGCTGTGTTGTTCCTGTAAGAGGGTGGGGACTTCCTGAGTATAACAGTTTGAGAGACACGATAAGGTTCTTTATACCAGTGTGGACTATAGTGTTAACAGCCTGGATCATAGAACTTTTTTTGTATGGTATCTCACTGACTGTCAAAACATCAGCAGAGCACTTCCTTTCATGGACAGGGCACTCTCAAGCGTGAGTGTGTGTGTGTATGTGTGTGTGTATGCATGTGTATATATGTGTGTGTATGTATGTGTGTATGCATGTGTGTATATGTGTGTGTATATATGTGTATGAATGTGTGTGTATATGTATAATGTGTGTGTATGTATGTGTCTATGTGTATGTATGTGTGTGTATGTATGTATATTATGTGTGTGTATGTATGTGTGTGTACATGTGTGTATGTGTGTTTTTATAAGTGTGCATGTATATATGAGTGTGTGTATGAGTGTATGTGTATATGAGTGTATGTGTGTATGAGTGTATGTGTGCATGTGTATATGTATGTGTGTAATGTATGTATGTATGTACATATGTGTGTATGTCTATGTGTGTGTGTTTGTGTATATGTGTGTATGAGTGTATGTGTGTATGTGTGCATGTGTATATATATGTATGTGTGTAATGTATGTATCTATGTATGTGTATATGTCTGTATGTGTTTGTATGTGTATATGAGTATGTGTTTGAGTGTATGTGTGTATGTCGGTATGTGTGTGTATGAGTGTATGAGTGTATGTGTGTATGTGTGTGTGCCCTGAAGATGAGGGCTTGTGTTGTGGTTGATCTGAATCCAGGGCATGTGAGCCTTAACCCTCATGTAGTATCACTCCTAACCTCCAGGAAAAAGGCATGTGTGACCTGTAAGACTTCGAGACACCACTGTAACCAGCAGAGGGCCACTAAGCTCCACCCCTTAACCCACTGTTCATTAACAGCATGGTGCTTGTTTTTTTCTGCTCCCATCCTTGCGTTCTTTCAAGGGCTTTTTCATAAAGCATCAGATTAGATCGTGAGGTCAAACGGTTATACAGGAAGAACTTTTATTGGAGAGAAACCTCAGCCTGGAAAGTGCTCTGTAAGTCTCCAGAATCGACTTTGAAGCCAGAGAACCTACCACAGCTGGATCCTGGCGCTTGCTCTGAGCTGATTTAAAAATCATTCATTTTTGGTCACATGATTGGGCAGGATGCTCTCTGCTGCCCGCTGGCTTTGCTATAGATATCACCTCTGAAGTGTGGGCTATTATGATTGTGTAGGCTATAGATATCACCTCTGAAGTGCGGGCTATTATGATTGTGTAGGCTATAGGTATCACCTCTGAAGTGCGGGCTATTATGATTGTGTAGGCTATTTCCCAGGAATTCAACAGTGGCTTTTGTGAAAACACTGACTCTTGCCTTGACCTGAAGACATTTGATGGGGAACTCAGAGATCATCATGCAAAGCACTTGGGCCTTTAATCCCAGCACTCAGGAGGCTGAGGCAGGCAGATATCTGAGTTCAAGGCCAGCCTGGTCTACAGAATGAGCTCCAGGACAGCCAGGGCTACAAGAGGACATCTTGTCTGAAAAAAAAAAAAAACAAACCAGACCAGACCAGACCCAGACCCAGACCCAGACCCCCAGACCCCCAGAACCCCAGACCCCCAGAACCCCAGACCCCCAGACCCCCAGACCCCCAGACCCCCAGACCCCCAGACCCCCAGGCCCCCAGACCCCCAGACCCCCAGACCCCCAGACCCCCAGACCCCCAGACACCCAGACCCCCAGACCCCCAGACCCCCAGACACCCAGACACCCAGACCCCCAGACCCCCAGACCCCCAGACCCCCAGGCCCCCAGACCCCCAGACCCCCAGACCCCCCAGACACCCAGACCCCCAGACACCCAGATACAGCCAGACAGCCAGCCAGACAGCCAGCCAGCCAGACAGCCAGACCCCCAGACGACACCCAGACCACACCCAGACCACACCCAGACCACACCCAGGCTCCCAGACCCCCAGACACCCAGACACCCAGACCCCCAGGCACCCAGACACCCAGACCCAGAGAGAGACCAGACTCAGACCCAGAGAGAGACCAGACCCAGACCAGAGAGACCAGAGACCAGACCAGAGACCAGAGAGACCAGAGACCAGAGACCAGAGAGACCAGAGACCAGAGAGACCAGAAAGACCAGAGAGACCAGAGAGACCAGAGAGACCAGAGACCAGAGACCAGACCAGAGACCAGACCAGAGACCAGAGACCAGACCAGAGACCAGAGACCAGACCAGAGACCAGAGACCAGACCAGAGACCAGACCAGAGACCAGAGACCAGAGACCAGACCAGAGACCAGAGACAACCAGAGACCAGAAACCAGACCAGAGACCAGAGACCAGACCAGAGACCAGACCAGACCAGACCAGAGACCAGACCAGACCAGACACCAGACCAGACCAGACACCAGACCAGACACCAGACACCAGACACCAGACCAGACCAGACACCAGACCAGACCAGACCAGACACCAGACCAGACCAGACCAAACCAGACACCAGACCAGACCAGACCAGACACCAGACCAGACCAGACACCAGACCAGACCAGACCAGACCAGACACCAGACCAGACCAGACCAGAGACGACCAGAGACCAGAGACCAGAGAGAGACCAGAGACCAGAGAGAGACCAGAGACCAGAGAAACCAGACCAGAGACCAGAGAGACCAGACCAGACACCAGAGAGACCAGACCAGACACCAGACCAGACCAGACCAGACACCAGACCAGACCAGACACCAGACCAGACCGGAGACCAGACACCAGACACCAGACACCAGACACCAGACACACCAGACACACCAGACACACCAGACACACCAGAGACCAGAAACCAGACACCAGAGACCAGAGACCAGAGATGAGAGAAGACCAGAGACAATCATAGACCATAGACCAGAGACCATAGACCAGACCAGACAGACCAGACAGACCAGACCAGACAGACCAGACCAGACACACCAGACCAGAGACACCAGACCAGAGAGACCAGACCAGACCAGAGAGACCAGACCAGACAAGAGAGACCAGACCAGACCAGAGAGACCAGACCAGAGAGACCAGACCAGACCAGAGAGACCAGACCAGACAAGAGAGACCAGACCGGACCAGAGAGACCAGACAGGACCAGAGAGACCAGACCAGACCAGAGAGACCAGACCAGAGAGAGACCAGACCAGAGAGAGACCAGAGACCAGAGACCAGAGACCAGAGACCAGAGACCAGAGACCAGAGAGAGACCAGACAAGAGAGAGACCAGAGACCAGAGACCAGAGACCAGAGACCAGAGAGAGACCAGACAAGAGAGAGACCAGAGAGACCAGAAACCAGACCAGACCAGACACCAGACCAGACACCAGACACCCAGACCCAGACCCAGACCCAGACCCAGACCCAGACCCAGACCCCCAGACCCCCAGACCCCCAGGCCCCCACAACCCCCCAGACCCTCCAGACACACCCAGACACACCCAGAGACAGACACCCAGAGACAGACACCCAGACAGACACGCAGATGACACCCAGACGACACCCAGACACCCAGACACCCAGACAGATACCCAGACAGACACCCAGACAGATACCCAGACAGACACCCAGACAGACCCCCAGACCCCCAGACCCCCAGACCCCCAGACCCCCAGACCCAGACCCCCAGACCCCCAGACCCCCAGACCCCCAGACCCAGACACCCAGACCCAGACACCCAGATCCAGACCCCCAGACCCCCAGACCCCCAGATGACCCCCAGACCCCCAGATGACCCCCAGACCCCCAGATGACACCCAGACACCCAGACAACACCCAGACAACACCCAGACCCAGACACCCAGACACCCAGACCCAGACACCGAGACCCAGACACCCAGACCCAGACACCCAGACCCAGACCCAGACCCCAGACCCCCAGATCCCCAGACCCCCAGACGACCCCCAGACCCCCAGACCCCCAGATGACACCCAAACACCCAGACACCCAGACGACACCCAGATGACACCCAGACACCCAGAGGACACCCAGACATCCAGATGACACCCAGACACCCAGATGACACCCAGACACCCAGACGACACCCAGACCCCCAGACACCCAGACCCCCAGACCCCCAGACACCCAGATACCCAGACAGACACCCAGATACCCAGACCCAGACACCCAGACACCCAGACACCCAGACCCAGACACCCAGACACCCAGACCTAGACACCCAGACACGCAGACACCCCCAGACAGACACCCAGACACCCAGATGACACCCAGAGACACCCAGACACACTCAGAGACACCCAGACACACCAAGAGACACCCAGACATACCCAGACACACCCAGACACACCCAAACACACCCAGACCCCCAGACCCCCAGACCCCCAGACCCCCAGACCCAGACACCCAGACCCAGACACCCAGACACCCAGACCCGGACACCCAGACCCAGACACCCAGACACCCAGACACCCAGATACCCAGACACCCAGATACCCAGACACCCAGACCCAGACACCCAGACCCAGACACCCAGACACCCAGACCCAGACACCTAGACACCCAGACATCCAGACACCCAGACATCTAGATACCCAGACACCCAGACACACCCAGATGACACCCAGACACCCAGATGACACCCAGACACCCAGACACCCAGACGACACCCAGACATCCAGACACCCAGACACCCAGATGACACCCAGACACCCAGATGACACCCAGACACCCAGACGACACCCAGACATCCAGACACCCAGATACCCAGACACCCAGACCCAGACACCCAGACCCAGACACCCAGACCCAGACACCCAGATACCCAGACACCCAGACACCCAGACACCCAGTCACCCAGACAACCAGACACCCAGACACCCAAACGACACCCAGACACCCAGATGACACCTAGACACCCAGACGACACCCAGACACCCAGATGACACCCAGACACCCAGATGACACCCAGACACCCAGACACCCAGACACCCAGACAGACACCCAGAGACCCAGAGACCCAGAGACCCCCACCCAGACCCAGACACCCAGACCAGACCAGACCAGACCAGAGAGACACCAGAGACCAGACCAGACCAGACAAGACAAGACACCAGACCAGACCAGACCAGACCAGACCAGACCAGACCAGACACCAGACCAGACCAGACACCAGATCAGACCAGACCAGACACCAGACCAGACCAGACCAGAGACCAGACCAGAGACCAGACCAGAGACCAGAGACCAGACCAGAGACCAGAGACCAGAGACCAGACCAGAGACCAGAGACCAGACCAGATAGACCAGGCCAGATAGACCAGACCAGAGAGACCAGACCAGAGATACCAGACCAGAGAGACCAGACCAGAGAGACCAGACCAGAAATACCAGACCAGAGACACCATACCAGAGACACCAGACACCAGAGACACCAGACACCAGACACACCAGACACCAGACACCAGACCAGACACCAGACCAGAGACCAGACCAGAGACCAGACCAGACCAGACCACCAGACCAGACCCCCAGACCCAGGACCAGACCCCCAGACCCAGGACCAGACCCTCAGACCCAGGACCAGACCCCCAGACCCAGGACCAGACCCCCAGACCCAGGACCAGACCCCCAGACCCGGGACCAGAACCCCAGACCCGGGACCAGACCCCCAAACCCAGGACCAGACCCCCAGACCCAGGACCAGACCCCCAGACCCGGGACCAGACCCCCAGACCCGGGACCAGACCCCCAGACCTGGGACCAGACCCCCAGACCCGGGACCAGACCCCCAGATCCAGGACCAGACCCCCAGACCCAGGACCAGACCCCTAGACCCAGGACCAGATCCCCAGACCCCGGACCAGACCCCCAGACCCCGGACCAGACCCCTAGACCCCCAGACCCCAGACCCCAGACCCCAGACACCAGACCCCAGACACCAGACCCAGACACCAGACCCAGACACCAGACCAGACGAGACACCAGACGAGACACCAGACCAGACCAGACCAGACCAGACACCAGACCAGACACCAGACAAGACACCAGACCAGAGACCAGACAAGACACCAGACCAGACACCAGACCAGACACCAGACCAGAAACCAGACCAGACTAGAGACCAGACCAGACCAGACCAGACCAGAGACCAGACCAGACCAGAGACCAGACCAGAGACCAGACCAGAGACCAGACCAGACACCAGACCAGAGACCAGACCAGACTAGAGACCAGACCAGAGCAGACCAGAGACCAGACCAGACCAGAGACCAGACCAGAGACCAGACCAGACCAGACCAGAGACCAGACCAGACCAGACACAACCAGACAGACCAGACATGGCCAGACCAGACACGACCAGACTAGACCAGACATGACCAGACCAGACATGACCAGACCAGACCAGACATGACCAGACCAGACCAGACCAGACATGACCAGACCAGACCAGACACAACCAGACCAGACCAGACCAGACCAGACCAGACCAGACCAGACCAGACCAGACCAGACCAGACCAGACCAGACACGACCAGACACAAGCAGACATGACCAGACACAACCAGACCAGACCAGACCACACCAGACCAGACGTGAGCACACTAGACCAGACCAGACCAGAGAGACCAGACCAGACCAGACCAGAGAGACTGGATGAGACAAGAGAGACCAGACGAGACAGACTGACGGATCGGACGGACCAGATGGACCGGACGGACCGGACCGACTAACTTCTCCATTGGGAACCTTTGATCAGATTAATGGTTAGCTGTGAGTATCTGCCTCTGGGTATGTCAGACATGGGGGACCCCTAATGAGTCAGCCTTATCAGGCTGCTGTCAGCTTTCCCTTTCTGACATCCATTTCAGCGTCTATTTTTGGTGACTGCACATGGAATGAATACCCAGGTGGAATGGTCTCCATACAACCTCTCCTTCAGATTCTGTCCCACACTTTGTCTGCATATTTGCTCCCTTGAGTTTTTAGTTACTCCTTCTAAGAAAGACCTAGGCATCCTCACTTGTTCTTTCTTCTTCATGAGCTTCATGTCGTCTGGTAGTTGAATCTTTGTTGTTAAAAAATTTGGGCTAATTTCCGCTTATCAGTGAGTAAATACCATGTGTGTTCTTTTGTGATTGGGTTACCTCACTCAGGATGATATTTTGTAGTTCCATCCATTTACCTAAGAATTTCTCAAATTTATTATTTTTAATAGCTGCGTAATATTCCATTGTGTAAATGTACCACATTTTTTGTATCCATTCCTCTGTTGAATGGCATCTGGGATTTTTCCAGCTTTTGGCTATTATAAATAAGGCTGCTATGAACATAGTGGAGCATATGTCTTTGTTATATGTTGGGGCATTTTCTGGGTATATGTCCAGGAGTGGTATAGCTGGGTTCTCAGGTAGTGCTATGTCCAATTTTCTGAGGAACCGCCAGACTGACTTCCAGAGTGGTTGTACCAGTTTGCAACCCCACCAACAATGAAGGAGTGTTCCTCTTTCTTCACATCCTCGACAGCATCTACTATCACCTGAATTTTTGATCTTAGCCATTCTGACTGGTGTGAGGTGGTATCTCAGTGTTGTTTTGATTTGCATTTCCCTGATGACTAAGGATGTTGAACATTTCTTAAGGTGCTTCTCAGCCATTCGTGTCTCCACAGTTGAGAATTATTTGTTTAGCTCTGTACCCCATTTTTTAATGGGGTTATTTTGTTGTTTGGTGTCTAATTTCTTGAGTTCTTTGTATATATTCGATATTAGCCCTCTATCAGATGTAGGATTGGTAATGATCTTTTCCAAATCTGTTGGTTGCCATTTTGTTTTGTTGACAGTGTCCTTTGCCTTACAGAAGCTTTGCAATTTGATGAGGTCCCATTTGTCGATTCTTGATCTTAGAGCATAAGCCATTGGTGTTCTGTTCAGGAACTTTTCCCCTGTGCCTAGGTATTCGAGGGTCTTCCCCAACTTCTCTTCTATTAATTTCAGTGTATCTGGCTTTATGTGAAGGTCCTTTATCCACTTGGAGTTCAGATTTGTACAAGGGGATAAGAATGGATTAATTTGAATCCTTTTACATGTTGACCTCCAGTTGAGCCAGCACCACTTGTTGAAAATGCTGTCCTTTTTCCACTGGATGGTTTTAGCTCCCTTGTCAAAGATCAAGTGACCATAGGTGTGCGGGTTCATTTCTGGGTCTTCAATTCTATTACATTGATCTTCCTGTCTGTCTCTGTACCAATACCATGCAGTTTTATCACTACTGCTCTGTAGTACAGTTTGAGGTCAGGGATGGTGATGCCCCCAGAAGTTCTTTTATTGTTGAGAATAGTTCTCACTATCCTAGGTTTTTGTTATTCCAAATGAATTTCTAGATTGCTCTTTCTATCTCTATGAGGAATTGATTTGGAATTTTGATGGGGATTGCATTGAATCTGTAGATAGCTTTTGGCAGAATGGCCATTTTTACTAAGTTAATCCTGCCAATCCAGGAGCATGGGAGATCTTTCCATCTTCTGAGATCTTCTTCAATTTCTTTCTTCAGAGACTTGAAGTTCTTGTCATACAGATCTTTCACTTGCTTGGTTAGATTCATTCCAAGATATTTTATTTTATTCGTGGCTATTGTGAAGGGTGTCATTTCCCTAATTTCTTTCTCAGCCTGTTCATCCTTTGAATAGAGGAAGGCTACTGATTTGTTTGAGTTGATTTTTTATCCAGCCACATTGCTAAAGTTGTTTATCAGGTTTAGGAGTTCTCTGGTGGAAGTTTTAGGGTCACTTAAGTATACTATCATATCATCTGCAAATAGTGAAATTTTGACTTCTTCCTTTCCTATCTGTATCCCTTTGACTTCATTTTGTTGTCTAATTGCTCTAGCTAGGACTTCCAGTACTATATTGAATAGGTAAGGTGAGAGTGGGCAGCCTTGTCTAGTCCCTGATCTTAGTGGTATTGCTTCAAGTTTCTCTCCATTTAGTTTGATGTTGGCTACTGGCTTGCTGTATATTGCTTTTACTATGTTTAGGTATGTGCCTTGAATTCCTGATCTTTCCAACACTTTTAACATGAAGGGATGTTGAATTTTGTCAAATGCTTTCTCAGCATCTAGTGAGATGACCATGTGGTTTTTTTTCTTTAAGTTTATTTATGTAGTGGATTACATGGATAGATTTCCAAATATTGAACCATCCCTGCATTCCTGGGATAAAGCCTACTTGATCTTGATGGATAATTGTTTTGATGTGTTGTTGGATTCAGTTTGCGAGAATTTTATTGAGTATTTTTGCATCAATATTCATAAGTGAGATTGGTCTGTAGTTCTCTTTCTTTGTTGGGTCTTTCTGTGGTTTAGGTATGAGTGTAATGGTAGCTTCATAGAACGAATTGGGTAGTGTTCCTTCTGTTTCTATTCGATGGAATAGCTTGGAGTGGATTGGCATTAGGTCTTCCTTGAAGGTCTGAAAGAATTCTGCGCTGAAACCATCTGGCCCCGGACATTTTTTGGTGGGAAGATTTTTAATGACTTTTCTATTTCTTTAGGAGTTATGTGACTGTTTAGATGGTTTATCTGCTCCTCCTTTAACTTTGGTACCTGGTATCTATCTAGAAAATTGTCCATTTCATCCAGATTTTCCAATTTTGTTGAGTATAAGCCTTTGTAGTAGGATCTGATGATTTTTTTTAATTTCCTCTGTGTCTGTTGTTATGTCTCCCTTTTCAGTCCTGATTTTATTAATTTGAATACTGTCTCTGTGCCCTTTGGTTAGTCTGGCTAAGGGTTTGTCTATCTTGTTGATTTTCTCAAAGAACCAGCTCCTGGTTTTATTGATATTTTGTATAGTTCTTTTTGTTTCAGCTTGGTTGATTTCAGCCCTGAGTTTGATTATTTCCTGCCATCTACTCCTCTTGGGTACATTAGCTTCTTTTTGTTCTAACGCTTTCAGGTTTGCTGTCAAGTTGTTAATGTATGCTCTTTCCAATTTCTTTTTGTGAGCACTTAGAGCTATGATTTTTCCTCTTAGTACTGCTTTCAGTGAATCCCACAAGTTTTGATATGATGTGTCCTCATTTTCATTTAAATCTAAAATGTCTTTAATTTCTTTCTTTATTTCTTCCTTGACCAAGTTATCATTGAGTAGAGCATTGTTCAGTTTCCAAGTGTATGTGGGCTTTCTGTTGTTTTTGTCCATGTCAAAGACGAGTCTTAGTCCATGGTGGTCTAGTAAGGTACTAGGGATTATTTCAGTCTTTTTGTATCTGTTGAGGCCTGTTTTGTGACCAATTATATGGTCTATTTTTGAGAAGGTACCAAGAGGTGCTAAGAAGAAGGCATATTCTTTTGTTTAGGATGAAATGTTCTATAGATGTCAGTTAAGTCCAATTGGTTCATAACCAATGTTAGTTTCATTGTGTCTCAGTTTAGTTTCTGTTTCCATGATCTGTCCATAGCTGAGAGTGGGGTGTTGAAATCTCCCACTATTATTGTCTAGGATGCAATGTATGCTTTAAGCTTTAGTAAAGTTTCTTTTATGTATGTGGGTGCTCTTGCATTTGGGGCATAGATGTTCAGAATTGCGAGTTCCTTTTGGTACATTTTTCCTTTGATGAATATGAAGTGTCCTTCTTTATCCTTTTTGATTACTTCTGGTTGAAAAATGATTTTATTTGATATTAGAATTGCTACTCCAGCTTGTTTCTTGGGACCATTTGCTTGGAAGATTGTTTTCCATCCTTTTACTCTGAGGTAGTGCCTGTCGTTTTCACAAAGGTGAGTTTCCTGAATGCAACAAAATGTTGGGTCCTGCTTACGTATCCAGTCTGATAGTCTATGTCTTTTTATTGGACAATTGAGTCCATTGATATTAAGAGATATTAAGGAGAAATGAATGTTGTTTCCTGTTATTTTTGTTATTGGCAGTGGAGATATGTTTGTGTAGCTACCTTCTTTTAAGGCTTTTGGAAGATTACTTTCTTGCTTTTTCTAGGTTGTAGTTTCCCTCCTTGTGTTGGAGTTTTCCACCAATTATTCTTTGAAGTGCTGGATTTGTGTTGAGATACTGTGTAAATTTGGATTTGTCATGAAATATTTTGGTTTCTCCATCAATAATGATTGAAAGTTTTGCTGGGTATAGTAGTCTGGGCTGGCATTTGTGTTCTCTTAGGGTCTGTATGATGTCAGTCCAGGATCTTCTGGCTTTTATGGTCTCTGGTGAGAAATCTGGTGTAATTCTTATAGGTCTGCCTTTATATGTTACTTTGCCTTTTTCCCTTATTGCTTTTAGTATTTTTTTCTTGGTTTTGTACATTTGATGTTTTGACTATTATGTGGCAGGAAGTATTTCTTTTTTGGTCTAAATTATTTGGAGTTCTGTAGACTTCTTGTATATTTATGGACATCTCTTTCTTTAGGTTAGGGAAGTTTTCCTCTATAATTTTGTTGAGGATATTTACTTTGGGTGTCTTCCCCCTCATTTATACCTATTATCCTTAGGTTTGGCCTTCTCATTGTGTCTTGGATTTCTTGCATATTTTGGGTTAGTAACTTTTTGTATTTTGCATTTTCTTTGACAGTTGTGTCAATGTTTTCCATGGTATCTTTTGCACATGAGATACTCTCTTCCATCTCTTGTATTCTGTTGGTGATACTTGTGTCTATGACTCCTGATCTTTTTTTTTTTAGGTTTTCTATCTCCAGGGTAGTCTCCCTTTGTGATTTCTTTATTGTTTCTACTTCCATTTTTAGATCCTGCATGGTTTTGTTTAATTCCTTTTCCCATTTGGTTGCATTTTCTTGCAATTCCTTAAGGGATTTTTGTGTTTCCTCTTTAAGGCTTTCTATCTGTTCTTTGAGAGTGTTATTTATGTCTTTCTTAAAGTCCTCTATCATCGTCATGAGAAGTGATTTTAATTCTGAATCCTGCTTTTCTGGTGTGATGGGGTGTTCAGGGCTTGCTATGATGGGGGAACTGGGTTCTGATGATGTCATGTAACTTTGGTTTCTGTTGCTTGCGTTCCTGCGCTTGCCTTTTGCCATCTGGTTAACTCTAGTGCTGCCTGTACTTGCTGTCTCTGACTGAAGCCTGCCTTTCCAGTTATCTCGATTGTGTCTGATCTCCTAGGGGTCCAGATATCTCTGTGATCTTTTCCAGCTGTACTGATTACAGTGGTACCTCTAGGATGCCTGAGGATTTGGTGCCTCCAAGGTAGCAGTCCAGCTAGGTGTCTGCTGTTCTGGGTGCAGTGTCTCCTCTAGGATATCTCAGGATATGTTGTCTGATGCTCTGAGTTCAGTTGTTACTCTGTGGCTCTGGGTTGAGTGGACCTTCCAGTATGTCTCAGGTGGAATCCCCCTACAGCTGAATCTTAACGAAGGCATTTTTTCAACTGAGGCTCGATCTTTTCAGATGACTTTAACTGTGTCAAATTGACATGAAACTATGGAGCTCACAAGACAATGGGAGGATTGAATCATCTTGCTTTTGATAGGATTTTGAGTACTGAGGAAGGTGAGAGAGAGTAAGGGATCCACAGGTGGGACAGCAGACGTACTGGTATGTAAGTCATGTGCTGTCAGTGTTTTGCTTCAACTAACATCCACTTTTACCTCTGTGTCTTTATGAAAGAGCCTGCTTTCCTGAGTGATCTGAGGTAAGTTAAGATGGCATTGCGCGCCACATTTTGATTGATTCTGAACATTTTGAAAAAGGAAACAGACTCAGGAGTCAAGATGATGGTGGATTTAAAAGTTCTGGAAGGCAGGAAGATAGGCCAGTGGATGACTGAGAAGACTGAGTCCTTCCCTAGATAGAAAGAGGTTGTGTCATTTAGGCTTTTCCAGAGACATAGACTGGCTGCGTGAAAATCTCACTCGATTGTTGCTAAGGAATGATCTGGATCTGGAAGGCTGCAGCCTCCCAAGCAGCCATGGGCCTGTTGTCCCCGTGGGGCCCTCAGAGCAAGGGGATGAAAACCTGGATGCCAAGAAGACAGAACAAGGGGAAAGTGAAAACTCACGGGGACCACCTGAAGCCCTCACAACCTCCAGCTATGACAACACAGGTAGCCTACAGAAAGAGCTGACATCTCTACTACACAGCCAGCACCAGAATTTAGAGATATTTGAGGAAGAGATCCAGAAGGAGCTGGAGGAGCTGTGGGCTTGGATGCTGCCCTGTATCAATGACATGCACATGAGGTGAATGGTGTTTGTAAACTATAAGAGCACTTGGCATCTCACACTGAACACATGTCTTACACACAGCAGCCCGATAGTAGTTCTAACAGGTCTCTCTCTCTCTCTCTCTCTCTCTCTCTCTCTCTCTCTCTCTCACACACACACACACACACACACACACACACACACACACACAGTCCACATGGTTTGCCTGCATCCAGGGATCCCAGCTGTTTGAAAATTCCTGGCATAAATTAGTCAGTGGTTTAGTCAGTGGTTTAGTGCCTATAGCATAGCCTAATATTCTTTAGCTCCACTTTGCAAAGTACAGAGACCCAGCTGGCGTGGAAACTAAATCTTTGGAAGCGTATTCCATCATTCTGTCAGGCAGCTCCTTCAGTGCTGAGGAACATTGTTATGACCAGTAAATACCATGAGCACAAGGCAAGTCCATGCTTACATTGCTATTGAATACGCCCCTTGGTCAGAAGCCTTGTGTGGTAATACCTTCATCTGACTATGTGATGTCAGCTCAACAGATGGCAGGCTTGGCCAAAGCACCATGGTCAAAGAGAACAAATCCAAAGCAAACACCTCTCCCAGTAGAACAAAGCATTGTGTCTTCCGAGATGAATGCAGTCCAATGCAATCAGCAGCTAGCTCACCTCCTGTGTGCTGGTACTATCTCTGCTATCACCATGTAGGGCACTCAGCAGCTACCACAAACAGATCAGCCATAGTGAATGGAAATCCCTGATCCTGAATTCATGCATGGCCTCCATCTTTGCTGCCATGGCCACTTTACATACAAGTCTATCAGGCATGGGTGGGGTGACCTGGGAAAGAACCTGGACAAACATAAGACAAACATGGTCACCCCCCAAAAGTCATTCAGAAAGATCTAACCACACACATCCTGATTGCCACCTTTCAGTCCAGCTCCATCTTAAGGAGACATGAACATTCAGTCCATAATCCTAACCATCTAAATGAATCATGAGGCACTGCCTATGGATTGTTTATAGGACCATGATGGAGTGTCTCTCTTCTTCCAGGAAAGTATAAGTTGTGTTTATTCTTTCAAAGCCTGGTGTTGAACTTGAGGCTTTTATCACACGACACTCAGATGACATGCCAGTCCCACTAGGAAAAATTAAAAGCTAGGTACACTTCTTGAAGACCTTTCCAAGAGCAGGATTTTCCTTCACCCTTTTGCTGAAGAAAGCAGCCAGAGTGTAACAGTTACACTGTGTTATATACATTGGCCATGTGTCTATGGTCCAGTCATGAAACGGTCTTCCTCCATCACTGTTAGGAGTAGAGCCTTCTCACGAGGACATATACACAGTGTGTGTGTGTGTGTGTGTGTGTGTGTGTGTGTGTGTGTGTGTGACATAGAGGATACAAGACAACAAGAGGAGCAATCATGAAACTTCCCCAGGAACTTGAAACATGACCAACCTATATTCATGTGTGAGTCGATCGTTTGGGGGACCAGATGACAATCAGTATATAATCAGCCCCCTATGTTCACTCAGTGGTCAGATACCCATGAAGCTGGTCACCTGCCTATCCAGCAAGCCATATGCTGTTCCCCAGAAGAACAGTCATCTGCCAAGGCGAAAGTCCTGCTCCATCTATAGGTACACACCATAATTCCCCTGTAGAAGCCTCCAAGAGTCTCCAGGTCATACAGACGTGTCACAAATAATCAGATCTTTGAGGTCCCACAGCAAAGAACTTCAGGTGACAATCTCTTGCAAATCCTTCTGGTTTTCTGAGTAATGCTTTGGTCTCTGTCTGTAGTCATGCATGTGTACACATGACACACCATCATGCCTACTTTTCTATTTAGAACTTATACAGGGAAAAGGAGTTACACTTTTACACATGAGTCACAAGGACTCTGGCTCTTTTTTGTGTAAGCACTTGAGGAGGAACTGATACCCAGTGACTGGCCTATATGAGACAGATCTGAAAGTCAAGGAAGAAACAAGCACCAATAACCAAAGAAAGTTGGCTCTAAAATAATTTACTGCAAAATGGAAAATCCAGTCAATCAACTCTTTGGGGCTTTTTTTCCCCCACTGTACTAATCGCCCAGTTTGATGGATGGCCCAGTTCATTTTGGTCTCACAGCCTATAAATAACAACCCTAAGCTTCCTTGCAAAACAAGGCCTTTGGTAATTGGAGAATCGTTTTAACTGTGTGAATATTACAGCTTTAAACCCTTGGCTTCAAATCATACTTATTTTGTATTGTTTCAGGCCAAGCTGAACAAAAAATGCTAATCTAACCCAGTTCAAAAAAACAAGGAGGACAAAGATTTCACTTGAAATGGGGTCATTTTTATTCCTGTCTTCTCTGCCTTGGACATAGACGTTTAATATTTCAATGCTATTCCCTGTGAGATCTGGACTTTCAATATTTTGTGCCTCTGACAGGATTCAAATTTCAGATTCTACCTTGTGTGAAAATATCATTTCAATGTTTGTGCCCCAGGAGAATGATATTAAAGCTGAGTCTTGGAATTTTTTTTTAAGATGAACTTTTTTTCAGAGTTCTCTTTAAAAATATGGGTTCTTTCTTCTCCTTCCCAGACCAGGAGTCAAGGAACAGTGTCTACTGCTATATCCCAATTAAGTGCATTCTGGATCTGCTAGCAAATTATTTATTGTAAGCTAAATGCATCGAGGTTATTGAATCTGCATTTAATATGTTAATTATGATGTCTTACTGCACGCTAACCATGCCTTTTGATTCTGCTCTGAGATGTTGCTGTTGTCTCTAATTATAATTTGAATATTAAGAACAGACCTGTTGTTTTCTTTTGCTCTTAGTATAATCCCGAAAACACCTGCCCACCACGTTCTACATGCTAGGGGCTGCAGCAATTAATAGCAGCAAATCTTATGAAATTGCTTTTTATCCTCCAGCAGTCTGAACAAATTGGGTCATTAAAATATCTTAGCTTAAATGCTACATTGCTCTGGCACGTCTCACAAGGCTGCATAAATTTTGTCACTCTGCGTAACATAATTCACATCACAGAAAAATACAGCATTCCGAATTTAACCATAGAGTGTCCACGCGTGACCACAAGCATGTGTCTGGTGGAAATACGTGAATTCATGAAATTATGACAATGAGGATCTCCATGTTATCCTTCATTGGTATTTTCCTGGCTAAGTCCTTCCTGGTTCCTTTCACAATTCCCCATGACAACAGTCTTCCATGATTTCCTGAAGGGAGCTAACTTTAAGAAAGCACATTTTATTGTATCTGCATTTCAGTGTGTGTCAGGATGAAGAGCAAATTTCTGGTTTCACTAGAGTTAGCTTTTTGGTTGGAGGGCATTTTTGTCACAAAGGGCAGATAGCAGGAAGATAGAAAAATTAAGAAAAGACTTCTTATGCTTTAATCTTCGTTTGTCTCTCTCTTTTCTAGCCCTCCTACCCCCATCTCTTTTTAAATGTGTGGGTGTTCTGCCTGCATGTCTGTCGGTCTGTGTGTTCAGTGACTGTGGAGAACAGAAGAGGCCAAAGATCCCTGCAGCTGGAGTTACAGAGAGTTCTGAGCTGCCCTGTGGGTTCTAGGGACCTCTAGAAGAGCAGCTAGTGCCCCTAATCACTGAGCCACTATTCCAGCCTCCCTAGACTTTCGGTTCAAACTTTGTTATGGTTCATCTTCATGAATGGAGAGTGACTGGTTGACACATTAGAGACGTATGAGTTTTATGTCAGAGAGCCAGAATCCACAGGTATTGGCAAGTCTTGTGCCAGTGTGACATCATCGTATGCAACAGCATCAAAACCTGATGAGAAGGCTAAATGTGAAACAACCAAAAAAAAAAATCGTAACTATACTAGAAGAGGTAACAGCAGCCATTTGGTGATAGCTTGCAAATGAATGGCTAAGAGGTTTAGTCCGCTTAAATTAATGTAACAAGCCAGGAAAAAAAAGCAAAAAGAAGCAGGGGTCACACATTTGAGACATTTGAGTTTAGCCAGCACTGCATAGCAAGACCTCAAAAACAAAAATAGGGCTGGAGAGGTGGTTCAGGCCCCAAGTGTGTACATGGCTTTTGGAGGATCCTGGGTGGAAGGCATCCCTAGCCCCCAAGGCAGGCAGCTCACCACCTCTTCCAGCTCCAGGGGGTCAGACACTGCCTTCTGACCTCCACAGACACCTACTCTCACATGTACACAAACCCACAGCAGAGTCACAATGTAAACACATGTATACACATAATTTAAAATAAAAATAAATCATTTTAAGGAAATTTAGTGTGCAGACCCTTTACCAGATACTTTCAAAAACAAAAAAAAAGAAACAATGAAACAAAGAGAGAGATACATCACTATCACACACATAATTCTAAGACTAAAGAAACTAAAGTCACCAACCTGCCCGATAGCTCTGGTTTTCTACTGGGGACACCCTGCTCAGGTAAGTCTTCATCAGTAGTGATTATTGAACCACAGAAATAATCTTGACAGACACTAATTGAGTAACTCATGAACCAACAACCCAGCCAAGCACTGCACACCATAGTAGAGAATTACACCCTGTGGAAGTTTAGCTTCAGAGAAGATATCAGACAAATTAAGATAGAGAACAGTAATAATTATGTATTAAAGGTGACAAAGTGTAGTAACTAGAAAGACCTGATTTGGATTGGAAAATCACAGAGGCCCTGTCCGCGAAAGAGATGTTTAGCTATTATTTGAAGCATCTTTCAAAGTGGGGAAGGAGTATCCCACCCAGCATAGAAATCAGAAGGTCTGAGACTTCTGGAAGGCCTGCAAAAAGGCCAGTGTCACTAAAAAGGAAGAGGGGATAGGAAGAGAGCTGCAGGGCATGAAACGAAGTCAGAAACACTGGTCTGGCTCAGCAGTGGCCAATCACAGGAGACTTAAGAACCATGGGGCCACAATCCAGGGGCTGTTCATTTTGGGGAGAAAGGATTATAGAAATAGGGAAATTAGTTGGGAGCAACTGGGGAAGTCCATGGTAGGAGATAATGCAGGCACAAGAATGGAGAGACATCATGATCAGATATACATTACTAAAACAGCACTTCCGTTTCCCATCAGTCTCACCAGAGTTTAGCCACAGGATGAGATGTTGTGGTGAGACACAGATTCAGCCCAGTTTCGGTCCAGACGATTAGGTGGCTTCCAGGATGTTGTCCTTGCCTCCCCCTCCCCCGCCCTCCTAAACAGAACATCCCTCAAGGAAAGGAGCCTCCGGACCAGGGATGCAGGAGAAACTGAACAAGTTTAGATGTTCATTTTGTGAACACAGGTTCACTTTGTGGAGGTTAACAAGTCACTTAGGTCAAAACTGAGCGACCGTGTGATCTTCATTAGAGAGATGAAGCTTTGTCTTGCTGTCTGTCTCCCAGTCAGATGATTCCTAACTGACAGCTATTGCGTATTGACCATGCCCCTGACACCAACCTACTATCTCCACAGGGCAGACACTGAAAAGCCCTGGCAATCAGCACTCAGCCCTGGACTCCTGGTCCTGTGTGTTTAAGTTACATCTCTGTGCTGACAACCCCCATGTTCTTATAGCTTCTTACTACTGAACTCCAACTGCCCCCTCAACATCTCTAACTCTAGTGACTGATATCAGTAACAGCCTTTTTATTAAATTAATTATCATTTACATTTATGGGGTAGAATGTAATGTTCTGTAATGTTTTGATATGTTTATACAATGAAAAATTATGAAATCAAATTCATCAACTTATTGCATCTCTTAATTGCCTTATTTTGTTGTGATACATCTCAGATTCACTCCTAGCAAATTTGAAATATACAATACACTGTGTTACCCAGCAGATCTCAAAAACATATTCCTGCTACCCAAAACTTTTTTTTCCTTTTCTGATATTTGGTCTCATTATGTAGTCTTGGCTGGCTTGGAACTCACTATGCTAGACACACTAGGCTGGCAATACTCCTACCTCTGAAATTTCAACATCTCTCATAACTGAAACTCTGTATCACTTGACCAGCATTTCCTCCTTGGCTACACCAACACCCCAGCTACCCACAGTACCCTCCATTATTCATCATTACACTCTGTTTCTGAGAGTTCTTTATGGATGCCACAAACGAGAGAGTATACGTAAGTATCTGTCTGTCTGTGACTCTCTTATTTCAGTTAGCACAGTATCTTCAATGCTTATCTATGTTACTGTAGACAGCAGGTGTTCCTTCCTATGGCAGAACAATATTCTATTGTGTGCTTGTACCATGCTTGTCTATTGATAGATGCTTAGCTTGATTTTGTAGAGTGACTTTTAGTGAATAATGCTGAAGTGAACACTGGAATACAGATCTCTCTTCATCCCTCCTTTGGATAAATTCCCAGAAGTGGGATTTCTGGGTCATCTGGTAGTTCTGTTTTTTGTTTTTTAAGGAGCCCCTTTGCTACTCTCCAGAATGCTGCACTAATTTACATTCCCAGCAACAGCATACAGATGTTCCCTTTTCTGCATATTCTCACAACATTTGCCTTTGTTTTCCAATAGTCATGCTAACAACAAGCAGGAAGCAATTCCTCACTGTGATTCAAACTGCGCATCCCTGGTGGTTACTAATGTTGCAATTTTTCTTCATCTCTTGGTCAAGTGTTTGTTTATCTTTTCGGAAATACCTATACAAGTCTGTGGCCTTTTTCTACTAGAAAAGATAGATATTGTTGCCCTGCTAATTAAGTTCAAAGTCTACCATTGTCCAGACAGCCTTCTGAGCTTGGCACAATATGGAGGAATACCTTCACTGGCAGGACTTCTCTGACCTTGTCTGAGGAGTTCAAAAACCCACACACCTCTACCTGAAGTATATCACCATAGCCTTTTACAGGTTCAATTTGTTTTGTATGGATAAGAACGGTTCAGCTAGCACATGAGATTCCTGAAGTCCTTCCCCATGCTAATGAGACATTTCAGTATTGTAAACCTTCAGCCAATGACCTTTGCCCATTCTGGATATTCTGACCCCTGTTTCCAAAATTGTATGAGATGAGCCTTGGATGATCCCAACTAAAGTTGATCTGCCTCCCCACAGCTGGTCCCGGTGTCACTATTTACTGTGCATACTAACAAGGCTTCTGAACACACACACACACACACACACACACACACACACACACACACACACACATCTCTGTCCCCTTTGCCTTCAAGGACCAATATTGGCCGACAATCCCCGGGGACAGGGAGGGTCGCAGGGCATGACCATTTCAAGTCAGCTTCCAATGACTTCTTCACTGTTGTGTTAGCAAATCTGTGTAAAGGTTATGTATGAATCAGACAGTCCCAGATCAGCCATGTGAGAGCAACAAGCCCTTTCTGTTTCATAGCTGAGCACGCTTCCCTTTTGACAGCTTTCTCAGCCACCCAGCAGCAGGAAAACAAAGTCTAGACCAAAGGTTCCAAACTTGACCCAGCCCAGGGGGCTTTGGGGTTTTTGGTTTGGTGTTTGGTTTGGTGTTTGGTTTGGTGTGGGTGTGGGTGTGGGAGTCTGGGTCTGGGTGTCTGGGTCTCTGGTCTGGTCTGGTGTCTGGTCTGGTCTGGGGTCCAGTCCGGTCCATTCTGTTCGTCCGGTCGGTCTGGTCCGTCTTGTCCGTCCGGTCGGTCCGGTCGGTCCGGTCGGTCCGGTCGGTCCGGTCCGTCCTGTCCGTCCTGTCGGTTTGGTCCGTCCTGTCCGTCCTGTCCATCCGGTCGGTCCGGTCGGTCCGGTTGGTCCGTCCGGTACGTCCGGTGAGTCTGGTGCGTCCTGTCCGTATGGTCCGTCCTGTCCGTCCTGTCCGTCCGTTCCATCCGTTCCGTCCTGTCCGTCCTGTCCGTCCTGTCCGTCCTGTCCGTTCTGTCCGTATGGTCCGTCCTGTCCGTCCAGTCCGTCCGGTCCGTCCAGTCCGTCCTGTCCGTCCTGTCCGTACTGTCCGTCCTGTCCGTCTGGTTGGTCCGGTCAGTCCGGTCGGTCCGGTCTGTCCGGTCCGGTCGCTTCGGTCGGTCAGGTCCGTCCGGTCAGTCCGGTCCGGTCGGTCCGGTCGGTCAGGTCCGTCCGGTTGGTCCGGTTGGTCCGGTTGGTCCGGTCGGTCCGGTCGGTCCTGTTCGTCCGGTCGGTCCGGCCCGTCCGGTCGGTCCGGTCGGTCCGGTCGGTCCGGTCCGTCCGGTCCGTCCGGTCCGTCCGGTCCGTCCTGTCCGTCCGGTCCGTCCGGTCCGTCCGGTCCGTCCGGTCCGTCCGGTCCGTCCTGTCCGTCCGGTCCGTCCTGTCCGTCCTGTCCGTCCTGTCCGTCCTGTCCGTCCTGTCCGTCCTGTCTGTCTGGTTGGTCTGGTCAGTCCGGTCAGTCCGGTCAGTCCGGTCTGTCCGGTCCGGTCGGTCCGGTCGGTCAGGTCCGTCCGGTCAGTCCGGTCCGGTCGGTCCGTCCGGTCCGTCTGGTCGGTCCAGTCTGGTCGGTCCGGTCGGGCTGGTCCGTCCGGTCTGTCTGGTCGGTCAGGTTGGTCAGGTCCGTCCTGTCTGTCCGGTTGGTCCGGTCGGTCCGGTCAGTCCAGTCGGTCCTGTCCATCCGGTTGGTCCAGTCTGTCCGGTCGGTCCGGTCGGTCCGGCCCATCCTGTTCGTCCGGTCGGTCCGTCCAGTCCGGTCAGTCCGGTTGGTCCGGTCGGTCTGGTCGATCCGGTCTGTCCGGTCTGTCCGGTCCGTCCTGTCCATCCTGTCCGTCCCTGTTGTGAACAGTGGGAAGGACATCACTGTGCTGTACATTGCTGAAGATGACCCTGTTGTGGACAGTTTTATGGATGTCCTTGTGGTACACAGGAGGACATCCCTGTGGTGGACAGTGGGGAGGACATCACTGTGCTAAACTGTGGGAATAATGTCCTTTTTGTGGACAGTGTAAGGATGTTTATGTTGTGGACAAGGGAATATGTTCTTATGGTGGACAGTGGGGGGAATCTACCTGTGGTGGACATGGGTAAAATGTCTCTGTGGTGGACAGTGGGGAGGACATTTTTGTTTAAACTGGGGAGGACATCCTTGTGGTGCACAGTGGGGAGGACATCTCTGTAGTGGACAGTGGGAAGAATGTCCCTGTGGTCACAGCAGAAAGGACCTATCTGTGGAGAACAATGGAAAGAATGTCCCTATGGTGGACACTGGAGAGTCTGTACCTGTGGTGGACAGTGGAAATGACGTTCTATGGTGGAGAGTGTGCAGAGAGTCCCTGTGGTGGAGAGCAGGTAGGACCTCTCTTGGTGGACAGTGGGAAGAACATCCCTATTGTGGATATTAAATGGATGTCCCTTTTGTGCACACTGGGGAAGATGTCCCTCTGGTGAACAGTGGTTAGGACATCCCAGTGGTGGACAGTGGTGAGGATGACCCTGTGGTGGACAGTGGTAAGGATGCCCCTGTGGTAGATAGCAGAAAAGACCTCACGTTGGTGGACAGTGGGAATGATATCCCTGTGGTAGACAATGCAAAGTATGTCCCAGTGGTGCACAGTGGTGAGGACAGTCCTGTTGTGCACAGGAGGATGTCCTTTTGGTGGACAGTGGGGAGGACCACACTCTGTTGGACTGTGGGGTAGGACGTCCCTGTGGTGGACAGTGGGGAAGATGTCTGTGTTGTAGACAGTGGGAAAAATGTCCCTTTGGTGGGCAGTTGGAAGGACGTCCCTGTGGTGGACTGTGAAGGAGGAATTCCTTGAGGCGGACAGTTGGGAGGATGTCCCTGTGGTGGATAGTGCGTACCACCTTTCTGTTGTGGACAGTGGGATCAACGTCCTTGTGGAGGACAATGGGTAGTATGTCCCTGTTTTGTACAGTGGGATGGACGTTTCTGCAGTGGACAGATTTGTGTTGTGGACAGTTAGGAAGACATCCCTGTGGTAAACAGTGGGAAGGAAGTCCTTTTTGTGGACAGCGAAAGGATGTCCATGTGGTGGACAATGGGAAGGACATCCCTGTTGTAGACAGTAGAGCAGTTTTCCCTGTGGTGGACAGTAAGTAGGACGCCCCTGTGGTGGACAGTGGGGAGGACGTTTCTGTATTGGACAACTGAGAGGACGTTACTGCGTTGGACAGTGTGAAGGATGTAACTGTGGTGGACAGCGGGAAGGACCTCTCTGTGATGGACAGTGGTAAAGACGTCCCTGTGATAGACAGTGATAAGGATGTTTCTGTGGTGAATATTGGAAAGGACATCCCTGTTTTGGACAGTGGTGAGGACCTCCTTATCGTGGATATTGGGAAGGACGTCCCTGTGTTGAACAGTGGAAAGAATGTTTCTGTGGTGGACAGTGGTGAGTACCTCCTCATGGTGGAAAGTGGAAAGGACATCACAGTGGTGGACATTGGTGAGGAAGATTCTCTGGTGCAAAGGAAAATGTCCCTTTGGTGGCAGTGGAATGTACATCTCTGTGGTGGACAGTAGAGAGAAACACACTGTGGTGGACAGTGGGAAGAACATTTATGTTGTGGACAGTGGGAAGGAAGTCCCTATTGTTGATATTGGGAAGGACCTCCTTGTGGTGAACAGTGGGAATGATATCCCTCTGGTGGACAGTGGGAAGAACATCACTGTGGTGGACAGGGGGAAGAACATCCCTGTGGTGGATAATGCAAAGTATGTCCCTGTGGTGCACAGTGGTGAGGACATCCCTGTTGTGTACATGAGCATGTCCTTGAAGTGAACAGTGGGGAGGACCACACTCTGGTGGACTGTGGGGTAGGACATCCCTGTGGTGGACAGTGGGAAGGAAGTCCATGTGGTGGACATTGGGGAAGATGTCCGAGTTGTGGACAGTGGGAAGTATGTCCCTGTGGTGAACAGTGGGAAGGACGTCCCTGTGGTGGACTGTGTGGGAGGAACTACTTGGGGTGGAGAGTTGAAAGAATGTTCCTGTGCTGGACAGTGTGTAGTACCTTTCTTTTGTGGACAGTGGAATGGACCTCCTTGTGGAGTACAGTGGGGAGTATATTTCTGTTGTGTAAAGTGGGATGGATGTTTCTGTAGTTTACAGTTGGGAACATATTTGTGTGTTGGACAGTTAGGAAGATGTCCCTGTGGTAAACAGTGGAAAGGAAGTCCTTTTTGGGGACAGCAAAAGGATGTCCATGTGGTGGACAATGGGAAGGACGTTCCTGTTGTAGACAGTGGGGAGGTTCCCTCTGTGGTGGACAGTAAGTAGGATATTCCTGTGGTGGACAGTGGGGAGGACATTTCTGTTTTGGATAACTGAGAAGATGTAATTGTGGTGGAATGTGTGAAGGATGCCACTCTGGTAGACAGCAGGAAGGACCTCTCTGTGGTGGACATTGGTAAAGATGTCCCTGTGATAGACAGTGATGAGGTTGTTTGTGTGGTATAGAGTGGAAAGGACTTCCCCGATGTGGTGAGTGGTGATGACCACCCTGTCATGGATATTGGGAAGGACATCCCTGTGGTGAACAGTGGAAAGGATGTCTCTGTGGTGGACAGTGGAGAGGACCTCACAGTGGTGGCCAGTGATGAAGACGTTTCTGTGGTAAACAGTAGTGAGGAAGTTTCTCTGGTGCAAAGGAAAATGTCCCTTTGGTGGACAGTGGAAAGTACATCTCTGTGGTGAACAGTAGAGAGAAACATACTGTGGTGGACAGTGTATGTGGTGGACTGTAGTGTAGGATTATGTCCCTGTGGTGGACAGTGTGGAGGATGTCCCTGTTGTGGACAGTGCTAAAAACATCCTTGTGCTGGACAGTGATGAGGACATCTCTGTGGTGGACAGTGGTGAGGATGTTTCTGTGGTGCACAGGAAAACAATATTTTGGTGGAGCGTGGGAAGGATGTCCCTGTTTTGGAGAATGCAGTGGACATCTCTGGGGTGGACAGAGGTGAGGACGTCTATGGTGTGCACTGGAAGATGTCACTGTGGTGCACATTCGTGAGGAAGTCTCTGTTGTGCACAGGAGCATGTCCCTGTGGTGCACAGTGGGGAGGATGTCCCTGTGATGGAAAGAAGAGAGGTAGTCACTGAAGTGGTCAGTGGGAAGGACATTCTTGTGTTATAGAGTGGTGAGTACTTCACTGTAGTGCACACTGAGGAGGACATCCCTGTGGATTACACTGTGGAGGACATCCATATTGTGCACTATGGGGAGGACCTCCCTCTGGTGGACTGTGGGGAGGACCTCCATTTGATGGACAGTGGGTGGATGTTCATATATTCGACAGTTGGATGGACGTCCCTGTGATGGACTGTGGGAAAAACATTTCTTTGGTGGGAATGACATACAAGTTGTGGACAGTGGGGAGGACCTCACTGTGGTGGACAGTAGCAAGGATGTCCCTGTGGTGGACATTGTTGAGGACGCCCTTGTGTAGGACCGTGCGGTAAACATCCCTGTGGTGGACAATTGGGTGGACATTTCTTTGGTTGACACTGGGGAGGATATACCTGTGGTAGACAGTTGGAAGGGCGTCTTTCTGGTGGACAGTGGAAGGATGTCCCTGTGTTGGATAGTTGGAAGGACGTCCCTGTTGTGGACAAAGGAGAGGACTTCCCTTTGGTGGACAGTAGGTAGTATGTCCCTGTGGTGGACAGTGGGGAGGATGTCTTGTGGTGGACAGTGGTGAGGACATTTCTCTGGTACAAAGGAGAATGTCCTTTGGTGGACATTGGGAATGAGGTCCCTGCCATGGAGTGTGCAGAGGACATCTCTGGGGCAGACAATGGTGAGGACATCCCTGTTGTGCACAGGAAGATGTTCCTGTGGTGCACAAGGGTGAGAACATCACTGTTGTGCAAGGGGGGAAGTCCCTGTGGTGCACAGTGGGGAGGATGTCCTTGTGGTGAAAGGTGAGCAGGATATCCCTGTGGTGGACAGCTGGGAGGACCTCTCTGTGGTTGACAGTAGGAAGGATCTCCCTGTGGTGAACACTGGGTAGGAAGTCCATGTTGTGGACAGTGGGAAGACATCCCTGTTTTGAACACCGGGGAGGTCATTACTGTTGTGGACAGTGGGAAGGACGTCTCTGTAGTGGACAGTGGGGAATATGTTTCTTTGGTGGAGAATGAGGAGGACATTCCTCTGGTGGATAGTGGTAAGGATGTTCCCTTGGTGGACACTGTGGAGAAATTTTCTGTGGTGGTAAGTAAGGAGGACATTCCTGCGGTGTACAGTGGACAGTACTTTCCTGTTTTATACAGTGAGGAGGAATTCCCTGTGATGGACAGTGGTGAGGAAGACCCTGTGATGGACAGTGTTAAGGATGCTTCTATGGTTGACAGCAGGGAGGACCTCATTTTGTGGACAGCGAGAAGGACGTTCCTGTGGTGGACAATGTGAAATATGTCCCTGTGGTGCACAGTGGTGAGGACATCCGTGATGTGCACAGGAGGATGTCCTTGTGGTGGACAGTGGGGAGGACCACATTCTGGTGGACTGTGGAGTAGGACATCCCTGTGGTAGAAAGTGGGAAGGATGTCCATGTGGTGGACAGTTGGGGAAGATGTCTGTGTTGTGGACAGTGGGAAGGACGTTCCTGTGGTGGACTGTGGTGAGGAACTCCTTGGGGTGGACAATTGGGAGGATGTCCCTGTGGTGAACTACAGGTAGGACCTTTCTGTTGTGGACATTGGGACAGACATCCTTGTGGAGGACAGTGGGGAGTATGTCCCTGTAGTGTACAGTGGGATAGATCTTTTCGTAGTGGACAGTTGGGAACATATGTGGTGGACAGTTAGGAAGACATCCCTGTGGTAAACAGTGGGAAGAAAGTCCTTTTTGTGTCCATGTGGTGGACAATGGGAAGGACGTCCCTGTTGTAGACAGTGGGGCAGTTCTCCCTGTGGTGGACAGTGTGGAGGACGTTTCTGTTTTGGACAACTGAGTGATGTTACTGTGGTGGACAGTGTGAAAGATGTCCTTGTGGTGTACAGCAGAGAGGACCTCTCTGTGGTGGACAGTGGTAAAGATGTCCCTGTGATAGACAGTGATGAAGATATTTCTGTGGTGGTCAGTGGAAAGGATGTCCCTGTTGTGTACAGTGATGAGGACCTCCCTGTCGTGGATATTGGGAAGGAAATCCCTATGGTGGAGAGTGGAAAGGATGTATCTGTGGTGGACAGTGGAGAGGACCTCCTCATGGTGGAAAGTGGAAAGGATGTCACAGTGGTGGACAGTGGTGAGGATGTTTCTTTGGTGGAGAGTGGTGAGGAAGTTTCTCTGGTGCAAAAGAAAACGTCCCTTTGGTGGACAGTGGAAAGTACATCTCTGTGGTGGACAGTAGAGAGAAACACACTGTGATCAACAGTGGGAAGAACATTTATGTTGTGCACAGTAGCCAGGAAGTCCATGTTGTTGATATTAGGAAGGACCTCCTTGTGGTGAACAGTGGGAAGGATATCCCTCTGGTAGACAGGGGGAAGGATATCTTTGTGGTAAACATTGGGTAAGATGTCCATGTGGAGGGCAGTGGGAAGAACGTCTCTGTGGTAAACAATGGGAAGGACATCCCTGTTGTGGACAATGGGGAGAATATTTCTGTGGTGGACAGTTGAATTATGACTCTGTGGTGGACAGTGGAGAGGACCTACCTGTGGTGGAGTTTCGGGAGGACCTCCCTGTTGTAGACAGTGGGTAGGTCGTCCCTGTGGTGGACACTGGGTAGTATGTTCCTGTGGTGAACACTGGGGAGGACATCGCTGTGATGGACCTTGGAAAGAACATCCCTGTTGTGGATAGTGGGGAGGATGTCCCTGTTTTGAACAGTGGAAATGAAATCACTTTGATGGACAGTAGAGAGGACCTCCCTGTGGTTGACCATGGGAAGTAGTTCCCTGTGGTGGACAGTGGAAAGGACATTTATGTTGTGAACTGTGGGAAGAACATCTCTGTTGTGGACATTTGGAAAGACCTCCTCGTGGTGAACTGTGGGAAGAATGTCCCTCTTGTGGACAGAGGCGATGACATAACTTAGGTAAACAGTGGGGAGGACCTTTCTGCGGTGGACAATGGAAATAACATCCCTGTTGTGGACAGTGAGGAGGATGTCACTGGTTTGGTCAGTGTTAAGGACAGTCCTGAGGTGGACAGTAGAGAGAACCTTTCTGTGGTGAACAGTGTGAATAAGGTCCATGTGTTGGACAGTGGGGAGGACATTTATTTTGTGGATTGTGGGAAGGACAGCCATGTTGAGGAGATTGGGAATGATTTCTGTGTGGTGGACAGTGGGAAGCATGTCCCTCTCATGGACAGTGGGGAGAAACACCATGTGGTAGACACTGGGAAGGATGTCTCTGTGGTGGACCATTTAAAGGATATGCCTGTTGCGGACAGGGCAGAGTACATCACTGTGTCACACAGTGGAAAGGACATACCTGTGGTGGACAGTAGAGAGGACTTCCCTGTGGTGAACAGTGAGAAGGAGGTCCCTGTGGTGGACATTGGAAGGACATATATGTTGTGGACTCTGGGAAATACCTCCCTGTTGTGGACATTGGGAAAGACCTCCTTGTGGTGAACAGTAAGAAGTATGTCACTCTGGTGGATATTGGGGAGAAACTTTTTGTGGTGGACAGTGGGAAGGATGTCCCTGTGGTGGAGAGAGTGGAGGTCATTACATAGGTCGACAATGGTAAGGAGATCCCTGTGGTGGATAGTAGAGAGGACCTCTCTGTGTTGAACAGTGGGAAGAAGGTCCCTGTGGTGGAGAGTGGGAAAGACATTTATGTTGTGGATTGTGGGGAGGACATACATGTTGTGGACAATGGGAAAACCCCCGTGTTTTCTACACTGGCAAGTGTGTCCCTCTGGTGGACAGTGGGGAGGACCACCATATGGTAGAAAGTGGGAAGGACATCACTGTGGTGGAGAGAGAAAAGCACATCATTGAGGTGGATATTAGGAAGTATGTTCCTGTTGTGGAAATCAGGGTGTACCTTTCTGTGGTTGACAGTGGAAAGGACATGCCTGTTGTGGATAGTGTGGTGGACATCCCTGTGGTGGACAGTGGAAACGACATCCCTGTGGTTGATAGTAGAGAGGACTTCCCTGTGGTAGACGGTGGGAAGGATGTCCCTCTGGTGGACATTGGAAGGACATATATGGTGTAGACTGTGGGAAGGACGTCCCTGTTTTGGACATTGGGTAAGA
Source organism: Arvicanthis niloticus (assembly GCF_011762505.2). Classification (NCBI taxonomy): domain Eukaryota; kingdom Metazoa; phylum Chordata; class Mammalia; order Rodentia; family Muridae; genus Arvicanthis; species Arvicanthis niloticus. The sequence continues at coordinate 27,246,724 of NC_133436.1, forward strand.
CCTCTTCATCAACAGTGGGAAAGATGACCTTCTTGTGGACAGTGGGTAGGACGTCCCTGTGGACGAAAGTAGGAAGGAGATGTCTGTTATGGTCTGTGGGGAGGATATCACTGAGGTGGACAAAGGGAAGGACTTCCCTGTGGTGGACAGCAGGGAGGACCTTTCTGTTTTGAATTGTGGGAAGTACATCCCTGTTGTAGACACTAGGGAGGACATCCCTGTGGTGGACTATGGGGAGGACATTCTTGTTATGGACAGTGGAGAGGATTTCACTGTGGTGAACACTGGGGAGGATGTTACTGTGGTGCACTGGAGAATATCTTTGTGGCACATAATCAGAAGGATGTCAATATGGTGGAGAGTCAGAGGACATCTCTGTGGTGGACAGTGGTTAGGACATCCCTGTTGTGCCCAGCGGGGAGGATATCCCTGTTGTTTACACTTGGAAAGACTTTACTGTGTTTGATAGTTGGGAGGACATCCGTGTTGTGGATATTTGGGAGGATGTCCTTGTGATGGAGATATGAGAGGATTTCACTGTGGTGGACAGTGCAGATGAAGGCCTTGTAGAGAGTAAGAACAATGTTCCTGTGGTACACATGAGAATTACTCTTTAGTGGACAGTGAGAAGGATGTCCTTGTAGTGGGGATTGCAGAGGACATCTCTGGGGTGTACATTAATAAGAGCATACCTGTTGTTCACAGGAGGATATCCCTGAGGAGTACAGTGGGGAGGACATCATTGTGGTGGACAGGCTGAAGGATGTTTCTGTTGTGGACAGTGAGGAGGACCTCCCTGTGGTTTACAATGTGTAGGATGTCCCTGTGGTTTACAGTGTGGAGGATATTCATGTTGTGGACAGTGGTGAGGACGTCCAAGTAGTGGAAATTGGTGAGGATTCCCATGTTTTGGACAATGGTAAGGATGTCCTTGTAGTACACAGGAGGATGTCCCTGTGGTGGACAGTGGGAAATACATCTCTTTGGTGAACAGTGAAAAGCACGTCCCTGTGTTGGACAGTTGGGAGGACCTCTTTTTGGTGGACAGTGTAGAGCACGTTTCTGTTTTGGACAATGAGATGTACATGTTTGTTGTGGACAGTGTGGAGGATGTCAATGTGGTGGGCAGTGGAAAGGACATCCCTGTGGTGGACAGTAGAGAGGACTTCCCTGTGGTGGACATTGGAAAGGACATATATGTTGTGAACAGTGGGAAGGATGTCCCTGTTGTGGACATTGCAAAAGACTCCTTTGTAGAGGACAGTGGAAAGGGTGTGCATCTGGTGGACAGTGGGGAGAATCTCCTTGTGGTGGACAGTGGGAAGGACATCCCTCTTATGATCTGAGGAGAGGATATCACTGAGGAGGATAGTGGGAAGGACATCCTCTTGGTGGACACCGGGGAGGATTATTCTGGTGTGAATAGTGGGAAGGACATCCCTGTTGTAGACAGTGGGGTGGACATCCCGGTGGTGGACAGTGTGGAGGATTCCACTGTGATGGACAGTTGGGAGGATGTTACTGTGGTGCACTTTAGAATGTACCTGTAGTGCATAGTTGGAAGGATGTCCATATGGTGAATAGTGTGGAGGACATCTCTCTGGTGTACAGTGGTTAGGACATCCCTGTTGTGCACTGGAAGATGTCCCTGTGGTGTAGGGTCATGAGGACGACCTTTTTGTGCATAGGAGGATAGCCCTGTGGTGCACAGTTGGGAGGATGTTCCTGTTTTGTACAATCGGGAAAGAACACCCCTGTGGTGGACATTGTTGAGGATGCCCCTGTTGTGGACAGTGGGTAGACATCTCTGTGGTGGACAGTGAGGTGGACGTCTTTGTGGTTGACTGGGTGAAAGATGTCCCTGTGATGAAGAGTGCTGAGGACAACTCTGTGTGGACATTGGTGAGAACATTCCTGTGGTGGACATTGGACAGGATGTCCCTGTGGCTGACAGAGTGTAGGATGTTCCCATGGGTGGACAATAGGGAGATGGTTTCTGTGGTGGACAGTGGGAAGGATATCCTTGTTGTGAACAGCGAGTAGGACGTCACTGTGATGGACAGTGGAAAGGACATCATTGTGGTGGCCAGTAGATAAGACCTCCCTGTGGTAGACATTGGGAAGGATGTCCCTGTTGTGGAGAGTGAGAAGGACATTTATGTTTCGGACAGTAAAAAGGACGTCCCTTTTTTCGACATTGGGAAAAACCTCCTTGTGGTGAAAAATGCATAGGATATCCCTCTGTTGGACAGTTGGGAGAACATCCCTGTGGTGGACAGTGGGAAGGACATCTCCGTGGTGAACAGTGAAGAGGAACTGTCTCTGTTGGACAGTTGGGATGACATCCCTGTGGTGGAAAATGGAAAGTATGTCTTTTTGTGAAGAGTGGGGAGGACATCCCTGTGGTGGACAGGAAGAAGGATGTCCCTATGTTGAACGGTGTGGAGGATGTCCCTGTGGTTGACAGTGGTAAAGACAACCATGTGCTGGACAGTGATGAGGACGTCCCTGTGGTGGACAATGGTGAGAAAATTTCTGTGGTGCACAGGAAAATGTTATTTTGGTGGACTATGGGAAGGATATCCCTGTTTTGGGCAGTGCAGAGGACATCTCTGGGGTAGACAGTGGTGAGGACATCCATTGTTTGCACAGCAGGATGTTCCTGTGGTGCACAATAGTGAAAACATTCCTTTTGTGCATGGGAGGATGTCTTTGTGTTTTACAGTGGGAAGTACGTCCTTGTGTTTGACCGTTGGGAGGAAATCCCTGTGGTAGACTGTGGGAAGGACGTCTCTGTGGTGGACATTGGTGAGAGAATTTCACTGTGGTGAACAGTGGGGATGGTGGCCTTGTGAACAGTGGGGAGGATGATCCTGTGGTGCACAAGAAAATGTCTCTTTGGTGGACAGTGGGAAGGATTTTCCTGGAGTAGAGACTGCAGAGTACATCTCTGTGATGGACAGTCTTAAGAACATTTCTGTCATAATGTCCCTGTGGTGCACAGTGGAAAGGATATTCCTGTGGTGAAGAGTAGGAAGGATTTCCCTGTGGTGGACATTGGTGAGGATGACCCTGTAGTAAATAGTGGTAAGAATGTCCCTGTGGTGGACAGCAGGGAGAAACTTTCTGTGGTGGACAGTTGGTAGGATGTCCCTTTGATGGAAAGAGGAGAGGTAGTCACTGAGGTGGTCAGTGGGAAGGACATCCCTGTGGTATAGTGTGGTGAGTACTTCACTGTAATGCACACTGAGGAGGACATCTCTGTGGATTTCACTGTGGAGGACATCTGTGTAGTGGACTATGGGGAGGACCTCCCTGTGGTGGAGGGTGGGGAGAACCTCCCTGTGGTGGACAGTGGGGTGGATGTGCATGTAGTCGACAGTTGGAAGGACATCCCTGTGGTGGACAATGGAAAGGACATGTCTTTGGTTTACAGTGGAAAGGACATCCATGTTGCGGACAGTGGGGAGGACCTCTCTGTGGTGGACAGTAGGAAGGATGTCCCTGTGGTGGATTTTGGTGAGTACGCCCCTGTGTTGGAACGTGTGGAAAACATCCCTGTGGTGGACAGCGGGGTGGACGTCTCTTTGGTTGACACTGGGGAGTATGTGCTTTGGTAGACAGTTGGAATGACGTCTTTCTGGTCGAGAGTGGGAAGGACGTCCCTGTGGTGGTTAATTGAAATGACATCCCTGCTGTGGACAGTGGAGAGGACTTCCCTTTGGTGGATAGTGGGGAGTACGTCCTTGTGGTGGACAGTGGGGAGGACTTCTTTTGGTGGACAGTGGTGAGGACGTTTCTCTGTTGCAAAGGAGAACGTCTCTTTGGTGGACATTGTGAATGATGTCTCTGTCATTGAGAGTGAGGAGAACATATCTGTGGCAGACAGTGGTGAGGACATCCATGGTGTGTACATGTGGTACACAAGGGTGAGGACATCCCTGTTGTGCACGGGAGGTTGTCCTTGTGGTGCACAGTGGGGAGGATGTTCTTGTGGTGAACAGTGAGAAGGACGTCCCTGTGGTGGACAGCTGGGAGGAACTCTCTGTGGGGGAAAGTGGGAGGGACCACCCTGTGGTGGACTGTGGGTTACACGTCTATGAGGTGGACAGTGGGGAGGACATCCCTGTTTTGGACTGTGGGGGAACGTTACTGTTGTGGACAGTGGGAAGGACCTCCCTGTGGTGGACAGCAGGGAGGACCTCTCTGTTGTTGATAGTGGGAAAGATGTCCCACTGGTGGACAGTGATGAGGACATGTCTGTGGTGGACAGTATATTGGATGTTTTTGTGGTGGAGAGTTGAGAGTTCCTTCCTGTGGTGAACAGTGTGTTGGACATGCCTGTGTTGGACAGTGGAGAGGACCTCCCTGTGGTGGACAGTGTGAAGAAGGTCCCCGTAGTAGACAGTGTGGAAGATGTTGCTGTGGTGGACAGTGGGGAGGACATCCCTCTGGTCGACAGTGGTGAGGATGTTCCTCTGGTGGACCCTTGGGAGAAAGTTTCTGTGTTGGTAAGTAAAGAGGACATTATTGAGGTGTACAGTGGAGAATAATTCCCTGTTTTATACAGTGAGGAGGACATGCCTGTGGTGGACAGTGGTGAGGATGACCCTGTGGTGGACAGTGCTAAGGATACTCCTGTGGTGGACAGCAGGGAAGACCTCACTTCGGTGGACAATGGGAAAGAGGTCCCTGTGTTGGACAATGCATAGTATGTCCCTGTCGTGCACAGTTGTAAGGACATCCCTGTTGTGCACAGGAGGATGTCATTGTGGTGGACCATGGGGAGGATCACAGTCTGGGGGACTGTGGGGTAGGACGTCCCTGTGGTGGACAGTGGAAAAAACATTCATGTGGTGGACAGTGGGGAAGATGTCCGTGTTGTGGACAGTGTGAAAGACGTCCTTGTTGTGGACAGCAGGGAGGTCCTCTCTGTGGTGGACAGTGGTAAAGATGTCCCTGTGATAGACAGTTATGAGAATGTTTCTGTGGTGGACAGTGGAAAAAATGTCCCTGTTGTGGACATTGGTGAGGACCTCCCTTTTGTGGATATTGGGAAGTACATCCCTGTGGTGCACAGTGGAAAGGATCTTTCTGTGTTGTACAGTGGAGAGGACCTCCTCATGGTGGAAAGTGGAAAGGACGTCACAGTTGTGGACCGTGGTGAGGACGTTTCTGTGGTGGACAGTGCTGAGGAAGTTTCTCTGGTGCAAAGGAAAATGTCCCTTTGGTGGACAGTGGAAAGTACATCTCTGTGGTGGACAGTAGAGAGAAACAAACTTTGGTTGACAGTGGGAAGAACATTTATGTTGTGGAGAGTGGGAAGGAAGTCCCTGTTGTCGATATTGGGAAGGACGTCCTTGTGGTGAACATTGGGAAGGATACCCCTCTGGTGGACAGTGGGAAGGACATCCCTGTGGTAGACAGGGGGAAGGACATCCTTGTGGTGGACAGTGAAGAGGACTTTTCTGTGTTGGACATTTGGGATGACATCCCAGTGGGGAATAGTGGGAAAGATGTTCCTTTGGTGGGTAGTGGGGAGGATGTCCCTATCGTGGAGAGTGCAGAGGACATCTCTGTGGTGGATAGTGTTCCTGACATCCCTGGTGTGCAAAGGAGGATGTCGCTTTGTTGCACAGTGGTGAGGATATCCTGTTGTGCACAGAAAAAATGTCCCTGTTGTTCAAAGTGGGTGGGATGTCCCAGTGGTGAACTGTGAAAAAGATTTCACTGTGGTGGACAATTTGGAGGATGTCCCTGTGGAGGACAGTGGGAAGGACGTCCCTTTGGTAGACAACAGGGAGGAGTTCTCTATGGTGGACTGTATGAAGGATGTCCTTGTGGTGGTCAGTGGGGAGGATGTCACTGTGGTCGACAGTGGGGAGGACATTTCTGTTGTGGACAGTTGAAATGACTTCCCTGTTGTGGACAGTGGAGAGGACCTACCTGAGGTGGAGATTGGGGAGGACCTCCCTGTGGTAGACAGTGGGTAGGATGTCCCTGAGGGGGACAGTGGGTAGTAGGTTCCTTTGGTGGACACTGGGGAGGATGTACCTGTGGTGGACAGTGGAAAGAACATCCCTGTTGTGGACGGTGGAAAGGATGTCCCTGTGGTGGACAGTGGAAAGTACATCACTTTGATGGACAGTAGAGAGGACCTTCCTGTGGTGGACAGTGAAAAGGAGGCCCCTGTTGTGGGCAGTGGGAAGGACATTTATGTTGTGGACTGTGGGAAGATCATCTCTGTTGTGGACATTGGGAAATACCTCCTTTTTGTGATCTGTGGGAAGAATGTCCCTCTTGGGGACAGAGGGGAGGATGTCACTTAGGTGGACAGTGAAAAGGACAATTCTGTGGTGGACAGTGGGGATGATGTCACTGTTTTGAACAGTGTTAAGGACATACCTGTGGTGGACAGTAGAGAGGACCTTTCTGTGGTGAACAGTGGGAAGAAGGTCCTTGTGTTGGACAGTGGGGAGGACATTTATGTTTTGGATTGTGGGAAGGATGTCCATGTTGTGGATATTGGGAAGGACTTCCGTGTGGTGTAAAGTGGGAAGCATGTCCCTCTTATGGACAGTTGGGAGGACCACCATGTGGTGGACAGTGTTAAGATCATCTCCATTGTGGACAGAGGAAAGGACATCATTTAGTGGACATTGGGAAGTGCATTCCTGTTGTGGACAGCAGGGTGTAACTTTCTGTGGTGGACAGTGGGAAGGACATTCCTGTTTTAAATGCTGCAGTGGACGTCCCTTTGGTGAACATGTAAAGGACATCCCTGTGGTGGACAGTAGAGAGGATGTCCCTGTGGTGGACACTGGGAAGGTGGTCCCTGAGTTGGAGAGTGAAAAGAAAATGCCTGTTTTGGACAGTGCAGAGGACATCTCTGTGGTGAACAGTTTAAAGGTAATCCTTGTGGTGGACAGTAGAGAGGACTTCCATGTGGTGGACAGTGGGAAAGTTTCCCTGTTGTGGACATTGGAAAGACATACATGGTGTGGACTGTGGGAAGGACGTCCTTGTTCTGGATATTGGGAAAGACTTTTGTTGGACAGTGGTAAGGAAGACCCTCTTGTGGACAATGGGGAGGACGTCCCTGTGGTGGAAAGTGGGAAGGACATCCCTGTTATGGTCTGAGGAGAGGATATCAGTGAGGTGGACAGAGGCAAGGACGTCACTGTGGTAAACACCAGGGAGGACCTTTCTAATTTTCATTGTGGGAAGGACATTCCTGTTGTAGACAGTGGGGAGGACATCCCCATGGTGGACAGTGGGGAGGATTTCACTGTGGTGAACAGCGGGGAGGTTGTTACTCTGGTGCACTATAGAACATACTTGTGGTGCATAGCCAGAAGGATGTCCATATGGTGGAGAGTGTGGAAGACATCTCTGTGGTGAACAGTGTTCAGAACATCCCTCTTGTGACCTGTTGTTTACACTGGAAAGGACTTCACTGTGTTTGATAGTTGGGAGGTCATCCCTGTTGTGGACAGTTGGGAGTATGTGGTGAGTTGAGAGGATTTCACTGTGGTGGGCAGTGCAGATGATGGCCTTGTAGACTGTAAGAACAACATTCCTGTGGTGCACAAGAGAATGTTTCTTTGTTGGACAGTGAGAAGGATGTCCTTGTAGTGGGGAGTGCAGAGGACATCTCTGGAGTGTAGAGTGGTAAGAACATCCCTGTTTTTCACAGGAGGATGTCTCTGAGGTGTACAGTGGGGAGGATATCATTGTGGTGGACAGGCAGAAGGATGTTCCTGTTGTAGACAGTGGGGAGGACCTCCCTGTGCTGGACAATGTGTAGAATATCCATGTGGTTTACAATGTGGAGGATATTCATGTTGTTTACAGTGGTGAGGACGTCCTTGTTGTGAACATTGGGGAGGACAATCATGTGGACAGTAGTAAGGATATCCTTGTGGTACACAGGAGGATGTCCATGTGGTGAACAGTGGAAACACATCACTTTGAGGGACAGTAGAGGGAACCTCCCTGTGGTGTACAGTGTGAAGGGGGTCCCTGTGGTGGACTGTGGGAAGGACATTTATGTTGTTGACTGTGGGAAGAACATCACTGTTGTGGATATTGGGAAAGACCTTCTTATGGTGAACTGTGGGAACTTATGTCCTCTTATGGACAGAGGGGAGGACGTCACTTAGGAGGACAATGGAGAGGACCTACCTGTGGTGGAGATTGAGGAGGCACTGTCTGTGGTAGACAGTGCTTAGGACATCACTGTGGTGGATACTGGGAAGGATGTTCCTGTGGTGGACAGTGCAAAAAACATCCCTGTTCTGGACATTGGGGAGGACGTCCTCGTGGGGGACAATGGAAAGGACATCACATTGATGGACAGTAGAGAGGACCTCCCTGTGGTGGACAGTGGGAAGGAGGTCCCTGTGGTGGACAGTGGGAAGGACATATATGGTGTGGACTGTGAGAATGACATCCCTGTTTTGGACATTGTGAAAGACCTTTTGGTGGACAGTGGGGAGGACCTCCCTGTGGTGGAAAGTGGGAAGGACATCACTCTTATGGTCTGAGGGGAGGATCTTTCTGTGGTGAACTGAAAGATGGATGTCCCTGTGGTGGACAGCAGGGAGGACCACTCTGTTTTGAATTGTGGGAAGGACATCCCTGTTGTAGACAGTGGAAAGGACATCCCTGTGATGGACAGTAGAGAGGACTTCGCTGTTGTGGACAGCGGGAATGAGGTCTCTGTGATGGAGTGTGAAAAGGACATGCCTGTTTTGGACAGTGCAGAGGACATACCTGTGATGGACAGTGGAAAGGACATTCATGTGGTGGACAGTAGAGAGGACTTCCCTGTGGTGGACAGTGGGGAGGACCTTTCTGTGGTGGACAGTGGGAAGGACATCTCTGTTGTTTACTGTGGGGAGTATATTTCTGTGGTGGACAGTTGAAATGATGTCACTGTGATGGACAGTGGAGAGGATCTACATGTGGTAGAGATTGGGGAGGACCTCCCTGTGGTACACAGTGGGTAGGACCTCACTGTGCTGGACATTGGGTAGTATGTTAGACACTTGGGAGGACATCCCTGTGGTGGACAGTGGAAAGAACATCCCTTTGTGGACAGTGCGGAGGACATAACTGTGGTGGACAATGGAAAGGACATCGCTGTGGTGGACAGTAGAGAGGACTTCCCTGTGATGGACATTGGGAAAAAGGTCTCTGTGGTGGACATTGGAAGGACATATATGTTGTGGACTGTGGGAAGGATGTCCCTGTTTTGGATATTGGGAAAGACCTTCTTGTGGTGGACATTGGGAAAAATGACCCTCAGGTGGACAGTGGAGAGGACATCCCTGTAATTGTGAGTGGGAAGGCCATCCCTGTCATGGTCTGTGTGGAGGATATCACTGAGGTGGACAGTGGGAAGGACGTCCTCTTGGTGGACAGCAGGGAGGTCCTTTCTGGTGTGAATAGTGGGAAGGACATCCCTGATGTAGACTGTGGGGATGACATCCCGGTGCTGGACAGTGGGGAGGAATTCACTGTGATGAACAGTGGGGAGGATGTTACTGTGGTGCACTGGAGAATGTCCCTGTGGTGCATAATCATAAGGATGTCCATATGGTGGAGAGTGCGGAGGACATCTCTGTGATGGACATTGGTTATGACATCCCTGTTTTGCACAGGACCATGTCCCTGTGGTGTACAGTGGGAAGGAAATCCCTGTGGTAAACAGTGAAGAGGACTTACTTGTGGTGGACCATTGAAATGATGTCCTTGTGGTCGACAGTGGGAAGGACTTCCCTTTGGAGGACAGTGGGGAGGACATCACTGTGGTGGACAGGCAGAAGGATGTCCCTGTGCTGGACAGAGGGGAGGACCTCCCTGTGGTGGAGAGTGGATAGTATTTCTTTGTGGTTTACAGTGCGGAGGATATTTGTGTGTTGGACGGCAGTGAGGACTTCCCTGTAGTGCATATTGTTGAGGACAACCATGTTGTGGACAGTGGTAAGGAGGTCCTTGTAGTACACAGGAGGATGTCCCTGTGGTGGACCGTGGGAAGGACATCTGTTTGGTGGACTGTGGAAAGGATATCCCTGTTGTGGACAGTTAGGAGGACATCTCTATGGCGGACAGTGTGGAGGACATTTCTGTTTTGGACAGTGGGACGGACGTCTCTGTGGCAGAATGTGGGGAGGACCTCCCTGTGGGGGACAGTGGGGAGGACGTTTCTGTGGTAGAATGTGGGAAGAATGTCCCTGTGTTGGACAGCAGGGAGAATATCTCTGTGGTCGACAGTGGGAAGGACATCACTGTTGTTGACAGTGGAAAGAATATTTCTGTGGTGCACAGTTGTGAGGACGTCCCTTTTGTGCATAGGAGGATGTCCCTGTGGTGCAAAGTGAGGAGGATATGCCTTTGGTGGACAGTGGGATGGACGTCCATGTGGTGGATTTTGGGGAGGTCCACTCTGTAGTGAACATTGGGGAGAATGTTTCCGTGGTGGACAGAGGAAAGGATGTCCCTCTGGTGCACATTGGTCAGGATGTCCCTGTTGTGCACATGAGGATGTCCCTGTGGTGAACAGTGGAAAGGACATCACTGTGCTGGACATTGATGAAGATGACCCTGTGGTGGACAGTTTTATGGATGTCCTTGTGGTACACAGGAGGACGTCCCTGTGGTGGACAGGGGGGGCATACCTCTCTCTGATGGTCAGTGGGGAGGAATTCCCTGTGGTTGACAGTTGGGTTGACCTCCATGTGGTGAAAATTGTGTAGAATATCCCTGTATTGGACAGTGTGGAGGACATCCCTGTGGTAAACTGTGGGAATAATGTCCTTTTTGTGGACATTGGAAGGATGTCCATGTTGTGGGCAAGGGGAGTATGTCCCTATGGTAGACAGTGGGGAGGACCTCTCTGTGGTCACATGTGTAGGATGTCTCTGTGGTGCACAATGGGGAGGACATCCCTGTTTGCTAAGTGAGGAGGACATCCTTGTGGTGGGCAGTGGGGAGGACATCTCTGTGGTGGACATTGGGAAGAAGGTACCTTTGGTGGACAGTGGAAAGGACATCCTTGTATTGGACAGTAGAGAGGACTTCCCTGTTGTGGACAGTTGGAAGGAGGTCCCTGTGGTGGACAGTGAAAAGGACATGCCTGTTGTGGACAGTGTGGAGGACATACCTGTGATGGACAGTGGGAAAGACTTCCCTGTGATGGACAGCAGGGAGGACATTTCTATTTTGTATTGTGGGAAGGATATCCCTATTGTAGACATTGGGGAGGACATCCCAGTGGTGGACAGTGGGGAGGAATTCACTGTGATGTACAGTGGGGAGGATGTTACTGTGGTGCACTGGAGAATGTCCCTGTGGTGCATAATCATCAGGATGTCCATATGGTGGAGAGTGCAGAGGACATCTCTGTGGTGGGAAGTGGTTAGGACATCCCTGTTGTGCACAGGTGGATGTCCCTGTGGATTACAGTGGGAAGGACATCCCTGTGGTGGACAGTGAAAAGGACTTCCCTGTGGTGGACCGTTGAAATGACTTCCTTGTGCTCGACAGTGGGAAGGACATCCCTTTGGAGGACAGTAGGGAGGACATCACTGTGTAGGACAGTCCATGTTGTTTACAGTGCGAGGATATTCGTGTGGTGGATGGGGGTGAGGACTTTTCTGTAGTGCATATTGTTGAGGAGAACCATGCTGTGGACAGTGGTAAGGATATGCTTGTAGTACACAGGAGGATGTACCTTTGGTGGACAGTGGGAAGGATATCTGTTTGGTGGACTGTGGAAAGGATGTCCCTGTGGTGGACAGTTGGTAGGACCTCCTTGTGGTGGACAGTGGGGAGGACATTTCTACTGTGCACAGTGGGATGGACGTCTCTGTGGCAGAATGTGGGGAGGACATCCCTTTGTTGGACAGTGGAAAGGATGTTTCTGTGGTGGAAAGTATGAAGAATGTCCCTGTGGTGGACATCAGGGAGGACATCTCTGTGGTCGACAGTGGGAAGGACATCACTGCTGTGGAGAGTGGAAAGAATATTCCTGTTTTGCACAGTTGTGAGGATGTCCCTATTGTGCATCGGAGAATGTCCTTGTGGTGCAAAGTGAGGAGGATGTCCCTTTGGTGGACAGTGGGAAAGACGTCCATGTGGTGAACTGTAGGGAGTTCCACTCTGTAGTGAACATTGGGGAGGATGTCCCTGTGATGGACAGTGGAAAGGATGTCCCCATGGTGCACATTGGAAAGGATGTCATTGTTGGGCACAGGAAGATGTCCTGTGCAGTGAGGACCTCTCTGTGGTAGACAGTGTGAAGGACATCACATTTGTGTACAGGAAAAGGATGTCCCTTTTGTGCACATTGGGAATGTCCCTCTGGTGAACAGTGGGAAGGACATCCCTGTGGTGGACAGTGGTGAGGACAACTCTGTGTTGGACAGTGGTAAGGATGCCCCTGTAGTGGACAGCAAGGAGAACCTCTCTTTGGTGAAATATGTCCATTTGTTGGACAGAGGGAAGGACATCCCTGTGGTGGACTGTGGGGAGAAACTCCATGCAGTGGAAAGTTGGGAGGATGTCCCTGTAGTGGACTGTGAGTAAGACCTTCCTGCTGTAGACAGTGGGATGGACGTCCTTGTGGAGGACAGTGGGGAGTACATCCCTGTAGTGTACAGTGGGATGGATGTTTCTGTAGTGGACATTTGGGAACATATTTGTGTGGTGGACAGTTATGAAGAGGTCCCTGTGGTAAACAGTGGGATGGAAGTCCTTTGTGTGGACAGCGAAATGATGTCCATGTGGTGGACAATGGGAAAAATGTCCCTGTTGTAGAGAGTGGGGCGGTTCTCCCTGTGGCGGACAGTAAATAGGATGTCACTGTGGTGGACAGTAGGGAGGATGTTTCTGTTTTGGACAAGTGAGAGTACGTTACTGTGGTGGAGAGTGTGAAGGATGTCCATGTGGTGGACAGCAGAATGACATCTCTGTGATGGACAGTGCTAAAGATGTCCCTGTGATAGACAGTGATGAGGATGTTTCTGTGGTGGACAGTGGAAAGGATGACCCTGTTGTGGACAGTGGTGAGGACCTCTCTGTCATGGATATTGGGAAGGATGTACCTGTGGTGAACAGTGGAAAGGATGTTTCTGTGGTGGACAGTGGAGAGGACCTCCTCATGGTGTAAAGTGGAAAGGACGTCACAGTTGTGGACAGTGGTGAGGACTTTCTGTGGTGTACAGTGGTGAGGAATTTTCCCTGGCACAAAGAAAAATGTCCCTTTGGTGAACATTGGAATGTACATCACTGTGGTGGACAGTAGAGAGAAACACACTGTGGTGGACAGTGGGAAGAACATTTATGTTGTGGAAAGTGGGAAGGAAGTCTCTGTTGTGGATATTGGGAAAGACCTCTTTGTGGTGAACAGTGGGGAGGACATCCCTGTGGTGGACAGTGAAGAAAACTTTTCTGTGTTGGACATATGGGATGACATCCCTGTGGTGAATAATGGAAAAGACATTTCTTTGGTGGATAGTGGAGAGGATGTCCCTGTCGTGGAGAGTGCAGAAGACATCTCTGGGGTGGAGAGATTTGTAAACATCCTTGGTGTGCAAAGAGGATGTCCCTGTGGTGCACAGTGGTCAGGATATCCCTGTTGTGCACAGGAAAATGCTCTTGTTGTGCAAAGTGGGTAGGATGTCCCTGTGGTACACAGTGGGGAGGATGTCCCTGTGGGTTACAGTGAGAAGGACATCCCTGTTTTTGACAGTTTGGAGGTAATCCCTGTGGTGGACTGTGGGAAGGACATCTCTGCGGTGGATGTTGGTGAGAGAATTTCACTGTGGTTGGCAGTGGGGGTGATGTCCTTGTGGACAGTGGGGAGGACGTTCCTGTGGTGCACAAGGAAATGTCTCTTTGGTGGACAGTGGGAAGGATTTCTCTAGAGTGGAGAGTGGAGAGTACATCACTGCAATGGACAGTGGTAAGAACGTTTCTGTTATGCACAAAAGAATGTCCCTAAAAAAAAAAGAGGTGAACAGTGGGAAGGATTTCCCTGTGGTAGACATTGGTGAGGAAGACCCTGTGGTAAATAGTGGTAAGGATGTCCCTGTGGCATACAGCAGGGACGACCTTTCTGTGGTGGACAATAGGTAGGATGTCCCTGTGATGGAAAGAGGGGAGGTAGTCACTGAGGTAGTCAGTGGGAACGACATCCCTGTGGTATAGCGTGGTGAGTACTTCACTGTAGTGCACACTGAGGAGGACATCCCTATGGATTACACTGTGGAGGACATCTGAGTGGTGGACTATAGGGAGGACCTACCTGTGGTGGATGGTGGGGAGGACCTCCCTGTAGTGGACTGTAGGGTGGATGTCCATGTAGTCGACAGTTGGAAGGACGTCCCTGTGGTGGATTGTGGGAAGGACATTCCTTTGGTTTACAGTGGGAAGGACATCCATGTTGTGGACAGTGGGGAGGACCTCCCTGTGGTGGACAGTAGGGAGGATGTCCCTGTGGTGGACATTGGCGAGGACGCCCCTGTGTTGGGCTGTGTGGGAAACATCCCTGTGGTGGACAGTGGGGTGGAAGTCCCTTTGTTTGACACTGGAGAGGATGTCCTTGTGGTAGACAGTTGGAAGGACGTCTTTCTGGTGGACAGTGGGAATTATGTCCCTGTGGTGGATAGTTGGAAGGACGTCCCTGTTGTGGACAGCTGGGAGGACCTCCCTGTGGTGGACAGTGGGAAGGACGTCCCTGTTGTGGACAGTGGAAAGGACTTCTCTTTGGTGGATAGTGGGGAATACATTCCTTTGGTGGACAGTGGGGAAGATATCTTGTGGTGGACAGTGGTGAAGACATTTCTTTGGTGCAAAGGAGAAGGTCCTTTGGTGAACATTGGAATTGATGTCCCTGCTGTGGAGTGTGAGGAGGACATCTCTGGGGAAGACAGTGGTGAGGACATCTCTGGTGTGCAAAGGAAGATGTTCCTGTGGTGCACAAAGGTGAGGACATCACTGTTGTGCTTGGGAGAATGTCCCTGTGGTGTACAGTGGGGAGGATGTCATTGTGGGGAACAGTGAGAAGAATGTTCCTGTGGTGAACAGGTGGGAGGACCTCTCTTTGGTTGACAGTAGGAAGGACCTCCCTGTGGTGGACAGTGGGTAGGTTGTCCATGTGGTGGACAGTGGGGAGGACATGGCTGTTTTGGATAGTGGGTAGGACATTACTGTTGTGGACAGTGGGAAGGACGTCCATGTGGTGGACAGTGTGGTGGACATGCCTGTTTGGACAGTGGAGAGGAACTTTCTGTGATTGACAGTGGCAAGGATGTTTCTTTAGTGGACAGTGGGGAAGATGTTTCTGTGGTGGAGAGTGGGACGGACGTCCCTCTGGTGGACAGTGGTGAGGATGTTCCTCTGGTGGACACTGGGGAGAAATTTTCTGTGGTGGTAAGTAAAGAGGACATCCCTAAGGTATACAGTGGAGAGTATTTCCCTGTTTTATACAGTGAGGAGGACATCCCTGTGGTGGACAATGCAAAGTATGTCCGTGTGGTGCACAGTGGTGAGGACATCCCTGTTGTGCACAGGAGGATGTCCTTGTGGTGGACAGTTTGGAGGACCACACTCTGTTGTACTGTGGGGTAGGACGTCACTGTGGTGGACAGTGGGAAGGACATCCATGTTGTGGACAGTGGGGAAGATGTCTATGTTGTGGACAGTGGGAAGTATGTCCCTTTTGTGTATAGTGGGAAGGAAGTCCTTGTGGTGAACTGTGGGGAGGAACTCTTTGGGTGGACAATTGGGAGGATGTCCCAATGGTGGACAGTGGGTAGGACCTTACTGTTTTGGACAGTTGGATGGATATCTTTGTGGGGAGTATGTCCTTGTTGTGTACAGTGGGATGGATATTTCTGAAGTGGACAGTTGGGCACACATTTGTGTGGTGGACTATTAGGAAGACGTCACTGTGGTAAACAGTGCAAAGGAAGTCCTTTTTGTCGACAGCGAAAGGATATCCATGTGATGGACAATGGGAAGGATGTCAATGTTGTAGATAGTAGGGAGTTTCTCCCTGTGGTGGACCGTAAGTAGGACATTTCTGTGGTGGATAGTGGGGAGGACATTTCTGTTTTGGACACCTGAGAGGATGTTACTGTGGTGGACAGTGTGAAGGATGTCCCTGTGGTGGACAGCAGGGAGGACCTCTCTGTGGTGGACAGTGGTAAAGATGTCCCTGTGATAGACAGTGATGAGGATGTTTCTATGGTGGACAATGGAAAGGACGTCCCTGTTGTGGATAGTGGTGAGGACCTACCTGTTTTGGATATTGGGAAGGAAGTCCCTATGGTGTTGGACAGTAGTGAGAAACACACTGTGGTGGACAGTGGGAAGAACATTTATGTTGTGGACAGTGGAAAGGAAGTCCCTGTTGTCGTTATTGGGAAGGACCTCCTTGTGGTGAACAGTGGGAAGGATATCCCTCTGGTGGACAGTGGGGAAAACATCCCTGTGGTGGACAGTGAAAAGGACTTTTCTGTGTTGGACATTTGGGATGACATCCCTTTGGTGAATAGTGGGAAAGATGTTTCTTTGGTGGATAGTGGGGAGGATGTCCCTGTTGTGGAGAGTGCAGAGGACATCTCTGGGGTGGAGAGTGTTGCTGACATCCCTGGTGTGCAAAGGAGGATGTTCCTGTGGTGCACAGTGGTGAGGATATCCATGTTGTGCACAGGAAAATGTCCCTGTTGTGCAAAGTGGTAGGAAGTCCCAGTGGTGAACAGTGAAAATGATGTAACTGTGGCAGAGAATTTGGAGGATGTCCCTTTGGTGGACAGTGGGAAGGATGTCCCTTTTGTGGACAACAGGGAGGACTGTATGAAGGATGTCCTTTTGGTGGTCACTGGGGAGGGTGTACTTCTTGTAGACAGTGGGAAGAAAATTTCTGTGGTGGACATTTGAAATGACATCCCTGTGGAGGATAGTGGAGAGGACCTAACTGTGTTGGAATTCGGCGAGGATCTCCTTGTGGTAGACAGTGGGTAGGATTTCCCTGTGTTAAACAGTGGGTAGTACTTTCCTGTGGTGAACACTGGGGAGGATGTCTCTGTCGTGGACAGTGGAAAGGACATCACTTTGATGGACACTAGAGAGAACCTCCCTTGGTGGACAGTGGGAAGGAGGTCACTGTGGTGGACAGTGGGAAAGACATTTATGTTGTGGAATGTGGGAATAACATCTCTGTTGTGGACATTGGGAAGGACCTCCTTGTGGTGAACTGTGGGAAGAAGGTTGCTCTTGTGGACAGAGGAGAGGACGTCGCTTAGGTGGACAGTGGGAAAGACATCCCTGTTGTGGACAGTGGGGAGCATGTAACTGTTTTGGACAGTGGTAAGCACATCCCTCTGGTGGACAGTAGAGAGGACCTTTCTGTGGTGAAAAATAGGAAGAAGGTCCATGTGTTGGACATTGGGGAGGACATTTATGTTATGGATTGTGAGAAGGACATCCATGTTGTGTACATTGGGAAGGATCTCTGTGTGGTAGACTGTGGGAAGCATGTCTCTCTCATGGACAGGGGGAGGACCACCATCTGGTAGATAATGGGATGGATGTCTCTGTGGTGGACATAAGAGAGGACATCATTTAGTGGACATTGGGAAGTACGTTCCTGTTGTGGATAGCAGGGTGTATCTTTCAGTGGTGGACAGTGGGAAGGAAAAGACTGTTGTGGACAGTGCAGAGGACATCCCTTTGGTGAACAGTGGAAAAAATCCTTGTGATGTACAGTAGAAAGGACTTCCCTCTGGTGGACAGGGAGAAGGAGGTCCCTGTGTTGGACATTGGAAAGATATAAAAGTTGTGGACTGTGGGAAGGATGTCCCTGTTGTGGACATTGGAAAAGATCTCCTAGTGGTGGACAGTGGGAAGGATGTCCCTGTGGTGGAGAGTGAGGACATCGTCACTTAGGTGGACAGTGGTAAGGACATCCCTGTGGTGAATAGTAGAGTGGACCTCTCTGTGGTGAACAGTGGGAAGAATTGTGGGAAGGACATCCCTGTTGTAGACATTGGGGAGGAAATCCCTGTGGTGGACAGTGGGGAGGATTTTACTGTGGTGGACCATTGGGAGAATGTTACTGTGGTGCACTGGAGAACGTCCTTATGGTGTATAGCCAGAAGGATGTCCATATGGTGGAGAGTGCGAAGGACATATCTGTGGTGGACAGTGTTTAGGACATCCCTGTTGTGCCCAGTGGGGAGAATGTCCCTGTTGTTTACAGTGGGAAGGACTTCTTCACTGTGTTTGATAGTTGGAAGTACATCCCTGTTGTGGACAGTTGGGAGGATGTCCCTGTGTTGGAGAGTTGAGAGGATTTCACTGTTGTGGACAGTGCAGATGACAGCCTTGTAGACAGTAAGAACTACGTTCCTGTGGTGCACAAGACAATGTCTCTTTGGTGGACAGTGAGAAAAACGTCCTTGTAGTGGGGAGTGCAGAGAACATCTCTGGGGTGTACAGCAGTAAAAACATCCCTGTTGTGCACCAGAGGATGTCCCTGAGGTCTACAGTGGGGAGGACATCACTGTGGTGGACAGGCAGAAGGATGTTCCTATTGTGGACAGTGGGGAGGATCTCCCTGTGGTTTACAGTGTGGAGGATATTCATGTTGTGGACAGTGGTGAAGTCGTCCCTGTAGTGGACATTGGTGAGGACAACCGTGTTGTGGACAGTGGTAAGGATATCCTTATGGTACACAGGAGGATGTCCCTGTGGTGGACAGTGGGAAGGACATCACTTTGATGAACAGTGGAAAGGAAGTCCCTGTGGTGGACAGTTGGGAGTACATCGCTGTGGTGGACAGTGAAATGTACATGTATTTTGTGGGCAGTGGAAAGGACATCCTTGTGGTGGACAGTAGAGAGTATTTCCCTGTGGTGGACAGTGGGAAGGAGGTCCCTGTGGTGGACAGTGGGAAGGACATATATGTTGTGGATAGTGGGAAGGACATATGTTGTGGATAGTGGGAAGGACATCCCTGTTGTGGACATTGGGAAAAACATCTTTGTGGTGGACAGTGGGGAGGAATTTTCTGGTGTGATTAGTGGGAAGGACATCCCTGTTGTAGAGAGTGGGGAAGACATCCTGGTGGTGGATGGTTGGGAGGATTTCACTGTGATGGACAGTAGGGAGGATGTTACTATTGTGCACTTGAGAATGTCCCTGTGGTGCATAGTTGAAAGAATGCCCAGATGGTGGAGAGTGAAGAGGCCATCTCTGTGGTGGACAGTGGTTAGGACATCCCTGTTGTGCACAGAAGGATTTCCATGTGGTGCACAGTGGGGAGGATGTCTCTGTTGCTTACAGTGGGAAGTACTTCCCATTGTTTGAATGTTGGGAGGATATCCATGTTGTGGACAGTTGGGAGGATATCCCTGAGTTGGAGATTTGAGAGGATTTCACTGTTGTGGACAGTGTGGATGATGGCCTTGTGGACAGTAAGGACAACGGTCCTTTGGTGCACAAGAGAATGTCTCTTTGGTGGACAGGGAGAAGCATATCCTTGTTGTGGGGAGTGCAGAAGACATCTCTGGGGTGGACAGTGGAAAGAACATCTGTGTTGTGCACAAGAGGATGTCCCTGTGGTCGACAGTGGGAAGGACATCCCTTTGGAGGACAGTTGGGAGGACTTCACTGTGGTGGACAGGCAGAAGGATGTCCCTGTGGTGGATGATTGGAAGACCTCCCTGTGGCAGACAGTGGGTAGGATGTCCCTGTGGTTTACAGTGAGGATATTCGTGTGCTGGAAGGCGGTAAGGACTTCCCTGTAGTACATATTGTTGAGGACAACCATGTTGTGGCCAGTGGTAAGGATGTCCTTGTAGTACACAGGAGGATGTCCCTGTGGTGAACAGTTGGGAGGACCTCCCTGTGGTGGACAGTGGGGAGGACATTTCTGTTGTGGACAGTGGGATGGACGTCTCTGTGGCAGAATGTGGGGAGGACATCTCTTTGTTGGACAATGGGGAGGACGTTTCTGTGGTGGAAAGTGTGAAGAATGTCCCTGTAGTGGACAGCAGGGAGAACATCTCTGTGGTCTACACTGGGAAGGAATCTCTGTTGTGGACATTGGAAAGAATATTCTAGTGGTGCACAGTTGTGACGGCGTCCCTGTTGCGCATATGAGGATGTCCCTGTGGTGCAAAGTGAGGAGGATGTTTCATTGGTGGCCACTGAGAAAGATGTCCATGTGGTGGACTGTGGGGAGGTCCACACTGTAGTGAACATTGGGGAGGATGTACCTGTAGTGGACAGTGGAAAGGATGTCCCTGTGGTGCACATTGGTCAAGATGTACCTGTTGTGCACAGGATGTCCCTATGTTGAATAGTGTGAAGGATGTCACTGTGCTGGGCATTGGTGAAGATGACCCTGTGATGGACAGTTTTATGGATGTCCTTATGGTACACAGGAGGACATCCCTGTGGTGAACAGTGGGGAGGACCTCTCTCTGATGGACAGTGGGGAGGAAATCCCTGTGGTGGACAGTTGTGTGGATCTCCCTGTGGTGGACAGTGTGTAGAACATCTCTGTAGTGGACAGTGGGGAGGACATCCCTGTGCTAAATTGTGGGAATAATGTCCTTTTTGTGGAAAGTGGAAGGATGTCCATATTGTGGACAAGGAAAGTATGTCCCTATGGTGGACAGTGAGGAGGACCTCCCTGTGGTGGACATGGGTAGGATTTCTCTGTGCTGGACAGTGAGGAGGACATCCCTGTTTAAAGTTGAGAAGTCATCCGTGTGGTAGACAGTGGGGAGGACATCTCTGTGGTGGACAGTGGGAAGAGTGTCCCTCTGGTGCACAGTGGAAAAGACCTCTCTGTGGTGTACAATGGGAAGAACGTAACTCTGGTGGTCAGTGGAGAGGATGTACCTGTGGTGGACAGTGGAAAGGACCTTCTATGGCGGACAGTGGGAAGACTGCCCCTGTGGTGGAGAACAGGGAGGACCTCTCTGTGGTAGAAAGTGGGAAGGACATCCCTGTTGTTGACAATAAAAGATGTCGCTTTTATGCACATTGGGGAAGATTTCCTTCTGGTGAACAGTGGGAAGGACATCCCTGTGGTGGACAGTGGTAAGGATGCCCCTGTGGTGGACAGCAGGGAGGACCTCACTTTGGTGGACAGTGCAAATGACGTTCCTGTGGTGGAAATCAGGGAGGACCTTTCTGTTTTGAATTGTGGGAAGGACATCCCTGTTGTAGACAGTGGGGAGGACATCTCCGTGGTGGACAGTGGGGAGAATGTTACTGTGGTGCACTGGAGAACTTCCTTGTGGTGCATAGTTGGAAGGATGTCCATATGGTGGAGAGTGCGGAGGACATCTCTGTGGTGGACAGTGGTTAGGACATCTCTTTTGTGCCCAGTGGGGAGGCTGTCCCTGTTGTTTACAGTGGTTAGGACTTTACTGTGTTTGATAGTTGGGAGGACATCTTTGTTATGGTCAGTTGGGAAGATGTCACTGTGGTGGAGAGTTGAGAGGATTTCACTGTTGTGGACAGTGCAGATGACAGCCTTGTAGACAGTAAGAACAACGTTCCTGTGGTGCACAAGTGAATGTCTCTTTGGTGGACAGTGAGAAAAACGTCCTTGTAGTGGGGAGTGCAGAGGACATCTCTGGAGTGTACAGTGGTAAGAACATCCCTGTTGTGCACCGGAGGATGTTCCTGAGGTGTACAGTGGGGAGGACATCACTGTGGTGGACAGGCAGAAGGATGTTCCTATTGTGGACAGTGGGGAGGACCTCCCTGTGGTGGACAATGTGTAGGATGTTCCTGTGGTTTACAGTGTGGAGGATATTCAAGTTGTGGACAGTGGTGAGGACGTCCCTGTAGTGAACATTGGTGAGGACAACAATGTTGTGGACAGTGGTAAGGATGTCCTTGTGGCACACAGGAGGATGTCCCTGTGGTGGACAGTGGGAAGGACATCTTTTTGGGGAACAGTGGAAAGGACGTCTCTGTGGTGGGCAGTTGGGAGGACCTCCCTTTGGTGGACAATGGAGAGGATGTTTCTCTGGTCGACAGTGGAATGTACATGTTTGTTGTGGAGAGTGCAGAGGACATCAATGTGGTGGACAGTGGAAAGAACATCCCTGTGGTGGACAGTGGAGAGTATTTCCCTGTGGTGCTTAGTGGGAAGGAGGTCCCTATAGCGGACCATGGAAAGGACATGCCTGTTGTGGACAGGGTGGAGGACATCTCTGTGGTGGACAGTGGAAATGACATAACTGTTGTAGACAGTAGAGAGGAGTTTCCTGTGGTGGACAGTGAGAAAGAGGTCCCTGTGGTGGATATTGGAAAGAAATATATGTTGTGTACTGTGGGAAGGACATCCCTTTTGTTGACATTAGCATAGATCTTTTTGTGGTGAACCGTGGGAAGGATGTCCCTCTGGTGGACATTGGGGAGGATCTTCCTTGGTGGACAGTGGGAAGGATGTCCCTGTGGTGAAGAGAGGGGAGGTCCTCACTTAGGTGGACAATGTTAAGTAAATCCCTTCAGTGGATAGTAGAGAGGACCTCTCTTTTGTGAACAGTGGGAAGAAGTTCCCTGTGGTGGAGAGTGGGAAGGACATTTATTATGTGGAATGGGGGAAGGACTTACATGTTGTGGACATTGAGAAGAACCTCCGTGTGTTCTACAGTGGCAAGCTTGTCCCTCTGATAGACAGGGCAGAGGACCAGCATATGTTGGACAATGGGTAGAAGGTCCCTGTGGTGGACAGAGGAAAGGACATCATTTAGGTGGACATTAGGAAGTACATTCCTGTTGTGGACAGCAGGGTGTACCTTTCTGTGGTGGACAGTGGGAAGGACATGCCTGTTGTGGACCGTGCAGTGGCCATCCCTGTGGTGAACAGTTGAAAGGACATCCCTGTGGTGGACAGTAAAGAGGACTTCCTTGTGGTGGACAGTGAAAAGGATGTCTCTTTGGTGGAGAGTGAAAAGGACATGCCTGTTGTGGACAGTGCAGAGGACATCCCTGTGGTGAACTGTGTGAAGGACATCCCTGTGGTGGACAGTAGGAAAGAGGTCCCTGTGGTGGACATTGGAAGGATATATATGGTGTTGACTGTTTGAAGGACATACCTATTTTGGACATTGGGAAAGACATTTTGGTGGACAATGAGAAGGATGACCCTCTTGTGGACAGTGGGGAGGACATCCCTGTGGTGGAAAGTGGGAAGGACATTCCTGTTATGGTATGAGGAGAGGATATCACTGAGGTGGACAGATGGAAGGAATTCCCTGTGGTGGACATCAGGGAGGACCTTTCTGTTTTGAATTGTGGGAAGGACATCCCTGTTGTAGACATTCGGGAGGACATCTCCCTGCTGGACAATCGGGAGAATTTTACTGTGGTGGACAATGGGGAGGATGTTACTGTGGTGCACTGGAGAACTTCCTTGTGTTGCATAGTCAGAAGGATGTCCATATCGTGGAGAGTGCGAAGGACATATCTGTGGTGGACAGTGGTTAGGACATCCCTGTTGTGCCCACTGGGGAGGATGTCCCTGTTGTTTATAGTGGGAAGGACTTCACTGTGTTTAATAGTTGGGAGGACATCCCTGTTGTGGACAGTTGGCAGGATGTCACTGTGGTGGAGAATTGAGAGGATTTCACTGTAGTGGGCATTGGAGAGGACGTTTCTGTGGTGGACAGTGGGATGTACATGTTTGTGGTGGATACTGCAGTTGATGTCAATGTGGTGGACAGTTGAAAGGACATCCTGGTGGTGGACAGTAGAGAGGACTTGCCTGTGGTAGATCGTGGGAAGGAGGTCCCTGTGGTGGACATTGGAAGGACATATAAATTGTGGACTGTGGGAAGGACATCCCTGTAGTGGACATTGGGAAAGACTTCCTTTTGGTGAACAGTGGGAAGATTGTCCCTATGGTGGACATTGGGGAGGAACTCCCTGTGGTGGACAGTGGGATGGACATCCTTGTGGAGGACAATGGGGAGTAAATCCCTGTTGTGTACAATGGGATGGATGTTTCTGTATTGTACACTTGGGAAAATATTTGTATGGTGGACATTTAGGAAGACGTACCTGTGGTAAACAGTGGGAAGGAAGTCCTTTTAGTGGATAGAGAAATGATGTCCATGTGGTGGACAATGAGAAGGACGTCCCTGTTGTAGACAGTTGGGAGCGTCTCCGTATGGTGGACAGTAAGTAGGATGTCTCTGTCGTGGACAGTGGGGAGGACATTTCTGTTTTGGACATCTGAGAGGACGTTACTGTGGTGGACAGTGTGAAGGATGTCACTGTGGTGGACAGCAGGGAGGACCTCCCTCTGGTGGACAGTGGTAAAGATGTCACTGTGATAGACAGTGATGAGGATATTTCTGTGGTAGAGAGTGGAAAGGATGTCCCTGTTGTGGACAGTGGTGAGGACCTACCTGTCATGGATATTGGGAAGGATGTTCCTGTGGTGAACAGTGGAAAGGATGTTTCTGTGGTGAACAGAGGAGAGGACCTCCTCATGGTGGAAAGTGGAAAGGACGTCACAGTGGTGGACAGTGGTGATGACGTTTCTGTGGTAGACAGTGGTGAGGAAGTTTCTCTGGTGCAAAGGAAAATGTCTGTTTGGTGGACAGTGGAAAGTACATCTTTGTGGTAGACAGTAAAGAGAAACCCACTGTGGTCAACAGTGGGAAGAACATTTATATTGTGAAGAGTGGGAAGGAAATCCCTGTTGTTGATATTGGGAAGGACCTCCTTGAGGTGAAGAGTGGAAAGTATATCCCTCTGGTGGACAGTGGGGAAGACATCCCCGTGGTAGACATGGGGAATGACATCCCTGTGGTGGACAGTGAAGAGGACTTTTCTGGGTTGGACATTTGGTATGACATCCCTGTGGTGAATAGTGGGAAAGACGTTTCTTTGGTGGATAGTGGAGAGGATGTCCCTGTCGTGGAGAGTGCAGAGGACATCTCTGGGATGGAGAGTGTTGCTGACATCCGTGGTGTGCAAAGGAGGATGTTCCTGTGGTGCAGTGGTGAGGATATCCCTTTTGTGCACAGGAAAATGTCACTGTTGTGCAAAATAAGTAGGATGTCCCAGTGGTGAACAGTGAAAAGGATATCACTGTGGTGGACAATTTGGAGAATGACCCTGTGGTGGACAGATTGAAGGATGTCCCTTTGGTGGACAAAAAGCAGGACTTCTCTATGGTGGACTGTATGAAGAATGCCATGTGGTGGTCAGTGGGAAGGATGTCCCTGTGGTGGACAGTAGGGAGGAAATTTCTGTGGCAGACAGTTGAAATAATGTTTCAGTGGTGGACAGTGGAGAGGACCTACCTGTGGTGGAGATTGGGGAGGATCTTCCTGTGGTAGACAGTGGGTAGGACGTCCCTGTGGTGGACAGTGGGTAGTACGTTCCTATGGTGTTCACTGGGGAGGACGTCCCTGTGGTGGACATTGGAAAAGAAATCAGTTTAATGGACAGTAGAGAGGACCTCCCTGTGGTGGACAATGGCAAGGAGGTGGCTGTGGTGGAGAGTGGGAAGGACATTTATGTTGTGAACTGTGGGAAGAACATCTCTGTTGTGGACATTGGTAAAGACCACATTGTGGTGAACTGTGTGAAGAATGTCCCTCTTGTGGAAAGAGGGAAGGATGTCACTTAGGTGAACAGCGGGAAGGACATCCCTGTCTTGGACATTGGGGAGGAACGTTCTGTGGTAGACAATGTGAAGGACATCCCTGTTGTGGACACTGGGGAGGATTTCACTGTTTTGGGAAGGACCTTCATTTGGTGGACAGAGGAAAACATGTCCCTCTGCTGGACAGTGGGGAGGACCACCATGATGCGGACATTGGGAATGATGTCCCTGTGGTGGACAGAAGAAAGGACATCATTGAGGTGGATATTAGGTAGTACATTGTGTAAGCATGGTGTAACTTTCTGTGGTGGACAAGGGAAGGACATGCCTGTTCTGGACTGTGCTGTGGACATTCCTGTGGTGGACAGTGGAAAGGACATCCCTATGGTGAACAGTGGAAAGGATATCCCTGTTGTGGACAGTATAGAGGACGTCCCTGTGGTGGACAGTGGGAAGGAGGTTCCCTGTGATGGATATCAGGGAGGACTTCACTTTGGTGGACAGTGGGAATGACGTCCCTGTGATGGACAATGCAAAGTGTGTCCCTTTGGTACACTGTGGTGAGGACATCCCTGTTGGGCACAGGATGCTGTCCTTCTGGTGGACAGTGGGGAGGACCACACTCTGGTGGACTGTGGAGTTGGACATCCCTGTGGTGGACAGTGGGAAGGACATCCATGTGGTGGACAGTGGAGAAGATATCTGAGTTGTGGACAGTGGGAAGGATTTCCCTTTGGAGGACAGTTGGAAGGACGTCCCTGTGGTGGACTGTGGGGGAGGAACTCCTTGGGGTGGACAATTGGAAGGATGTCCCTGTGGTGGACAGTAGGTAGGACCTTTCTGTTGTGGACAGTGGGATGGACATCCTTGTGGAGGACAGTGGAGAATACATCTCTGTTGTGTACAGTGTGATGGATGTTTCTGTAGTGGACAGTTGTGAACATATTTGTGTGGTGGATAGTTAGGAAGACGTCCCTGTGGTAAACAGTGGGAAGGAAGTCCTTTTTGTGGACAGCAAAAGGATGTCCCTGTGGTGGACAATGGGAAGGACTTCCCTGTTTTAGACAGTTGGGAGGTTCTCCCTGTGGTAGTCAGTAAGTAGGACGTCCCTATGGTGGAGATTGGGGATGAAGTTTCTATATTATACAACTGAGAGGACATTACTGTGATGGACAGTGTGAAGGATGTCCCTGTGGTGGACATCAAGGAGGATCTCTCTGTGGTGGACAGTGGTAAAGATGTCCCTGTGATAGACAGTTATGAGGATGTTTCTGTGGTGGACAGTGGAAAGGACGTCCCTTTTGTGGACAGTGGTGAGGACCTCCCTGTCGTGCATATTGGGAAAGACGTCCATGTGGTGAACAATGGAAAGGATGTTTCTGTGGTGGACAGTGGAGAGGACCTCCTCACGGTAGCAAGTGGAAAGGACGTCACAGTAGTGGACAGTGGTGAGGACGTTTCTGTGGTGGACAGTGGTGAGGAAGTTTCTCTGGTGGAAAGGAAAACGTCCCTTTGTTGGACAGTGGAAAGCACATCTCTGGTGGACAGCAGAGAGAAACACACTGTGGTGGAGAGTGGGAAGAACATTTATGTTATGGACAGTCGAAAGGAAGTCCCTGTTGTGAATATTGGGAAGGACCTCCTTGTGGTGAACAGTGGGAAGGATATCCCTCTGGTAGACCGTGGGGAGGACATCCCTGTTGTGGACAGGGGGAATGACATCCCTGTGGTGGACAGTGAACAGGACTTTAATATTTTGGACATTTGCGATGATATCCCAGTGGTGAATAGTGGGAAAGACGTTTCTTTGGTGGATAGTGGGGAGGATGTCCCTGTCGTGGAGAGTGCAGAGGATATCTCTGGTGTGGAGAGTGTTGCTGACATCCCTGGTTTGCAAAGGAGGATGTCTCTGTGGTGCACATTGTTGAGGATATCCCTTTTGTGCACAGGAAAATGTCCATGTTGTGCAAAGTGGGTAGGATGTTCCAGTGGTGGACAGTGAAAAGGATGTCACTGTGGTGGACAATTTGGAGGATGTCCCTGTGGTGGACAGTGGGAAGGAGGTCCCTTTGGTGGCCAACAGGGAGGACTTCTCTATGGTGGACTGTATGAAGGACGTCCTTGTGGTGGTTAGTTGGGAGGATGTCCTGATTGTGAAAAGTGAAGAGGATGTCTCTGTGGTGGACATTTGAAAAATGTACCTTTGGTGTACAGTGGGAAAAATGTCCCTTTGTTGGACAGTGCGAACGACGTCCCTGCGGTAGACAGTGGGTAGGATGACACTCTGAAGGGCAGTGGGTAGATCATCTTCGTGGAGGACAGTGGGAAGGACATCCCTGTTGTTGACAGGGGGAAGGACATCACTGTGGTGGACAGTGGGAAGGATATCAATGTGGTGGCTAGTGGGGTGGACATTCCTGTGGTGAACACTGGTGAGAATGTTTCTGTGGTGCACAGGAGAACGTCTCTTTGATGGATTGTATGAAGGATTTCCCTGTTGTGGAGAGTGCAGAGGACATCTCTGGGGTGGACCGTGGTGAGGCGTCCCTGGTGTGCACTAGAAGATGTCCCTGTGGTGCACAGTCATGAGGACATCCCTGTTGTGAACAGGAGATTTTTCCTGTGGTGCACAGTAGGGAGAATGTCCCTGTCTTGAACAGTGAGAAAGAACACCCCAGTGGTGGATATTGATGAGGACAAGCCTGTGGTGGAGAGTGTGGAAACATCCCTGGGTGGACAGTGGTGTTTATGTCTCTGTGGTAGACGAGTGAAGGATGTCACTGTGGTGGAAATTTTGGAGGATGTCCCTGGGTTGGGCAGTGGGAAGGACGTCCCTTTGATGGACAGTGGGAACAACATCCCTGTGGTAGACAGTGGTGAGGATGTCAATGTGAAGGACTGTGTGGAGGATGTCCTTGTTGTGGACAGTTGAAAGAACGTCCCTGTGGTGTACTGTGAGAAGGACATCCCTTTGGTGGACAATGGGTATGACGTCCCTGTGATGGACTGTGGGTTGGACCTATCTATGGTGGAGAGTGGGAAAGATGTCCCTGGGGTGGACATTGGGGAGGACATCCCAGTTTTGAACAGTGGTGAGGAGCTTTCTGTGGTGAACCGTGGGAAGGATGTTCCTGTTTTGGAGAGAGAAGAGGAGATCTCTGGGGTGGACAGTGGTGAAGATGTCTCTTGTGTGAACTGGAAGATGTCCCTGTGGTGCACAGTCATGAGGATGACCCTCTTGTGCACAGGAGGATGTTACTGTGGTGCACAGTAGGGAGGATATCCATGTTTTGAACAGTGAGAAACAACACCCCAGTGTTGGACATTGGTGAGGACAACCCTGTGGTGGACAGTTTGGAAACATCACTGTGGTAGACAGTGCAGTTTACGTCTCTGTGGTAGACGGGGGAAGGATGTCAGTGTGGTGGACAATTTGGAGGATATATCTGTGTTGGACAATTGGAAGGACATCCCTTTGATGGACAGTGAAAAGGATGTCCCTGTGGTAGACAGTGGTGAGGATATCCATGTGATGGAGAGTGGGGAGGATGTCCATGTGGTGGACAGTTAGAAGAATGTCCCTGTATTAGACTTTGGGAAGCACATCTCTTTGGTGGACAGTGGGAAGGACGTCACTGTGGTGGACAGTGGGAAGGACATCGCTATTGAGGACAGTGGGGAGGATGACCTTGTGCTGAACAGTGGGTAGGTCATCCCTGTAGTAAACAGTGGTGAGGACGTTTCTGTGGTGCACTGGAGAAAGTCATTTTGGTGGGCTGTGGAAAGAATGTCCTTGTTTTGCAGAGTGTAGAGGACATCTCTGGGGTGGACAGTGGTGAAGACATCTCTGTTGTGCACTGGAAAATGTCCCTGTGATGCACAGTCATGAGGACGACACTGTTGTGCACAGGAGGATGTCTCTGTGATGCACAGTGGGGAGGATATTCCTGTTTTGAACAATAAGAAAGAATACCCCTGTGGTGGACATTGGTCAGGAAGCCCCTGTTGTGGACAGTGGTGAAACATCTCTGTGGTGGACAGTGGGGAGGTGGTTTCTGTGGTGGACAGTGGGAAGGATGTCCTTGTGGTGGACAGTGAGGAGGACGTCCCTGTGGTGGACAGTGGAAAGGACATCACTGTGTTGGACAGTAGATAGGAACTCCCTGCGATAGACAGTTGGAAGGATGTCCCTGTTGTGGAGAGTGAGAAGGACATTTATGTTGTGGATAGTAAAAAGGATGTCCCTTTTGTGGAGATTGGGAAGGACCTGTTTGTGGTGAACAGTTTGTAGCATATCCCTCTGGTGGACAGTTGGAAGGACATTCCTGTGGTGGACAGTGGGAAGGACATATCTGTGGTTGACCTTGAAGAGGAACTCTATGTGTTGAACGTTTGGGTTAACATCCCTGTGGTGGAGAGTGGGAAGGATGTCTTTTTGTGGAGAGTGAGGATGACATCCCTGTAGTGGACAAGCAGAAGGAAGTGCCTGTGGTGAACAGTGTGGAGGATGTCCCTGTTGTGGACAGTAGGAAGGATGTCCCTGTGGTGGACAGTGGTAAGGACATCCCTGTTCTGGACAGTGATGAGGACATCCCTGTGGTGGACAATGGTGAGGACGTTTCTGTGGTGAAAAGAAAAATGTTATTTTGGTGGACCGTGGAAAGGATGTCCCTGTTTGTATTGTGCAGAGGACATCTCTGGGGTGGACAGTGGTGAAGATTTCTCTGGTGTGCACTGGAAGATGTCCCTGTGTTACACAGTCATGAGGATGACCCTGTTGTGCACAGGAGGATGTTACTGTGGTGCACAGTAGGGAGGATGTCCATGTTTTGAACAGTGGGAAAGAACACCGCAGTGTTGGACATTTTGGTGAGGACAACCCTGTCATGGACAGTGGGAAAACATCCCTGTGGTTGACAGTGGGGTTTACATCTATGTGGTAGATGGGGGAAGGTTGTCACTGTGGTGGATAATTTCGAGGATGTCCCTGTGGTGAACAATTGGAAGGACATCCCTTTGATGGACACTGGGAAGAACATCCCTGTGGTAGACAGTGGTCAGGATGTTCATATGGTGAACAGTTGGAAGAACGTCCCTGTGGTGGACATTGGGAAGGACAACCCTTTGGTGGATAGTGGAAAGGACGTCCCTGTGTTGGACAATAAGAAGGACATCCCTGTTGTGGACAGTAGGAAGGATGTCCCTGTGGTGGACAGTGGTAAAGACATCCCTGTTCTGGACAGTGATGAGGACATCCCTGTGGTGGACAGTGGTGACGACGTTTCTGTGGTGAACAGAAAAACGTTATTTTGGTGGACTGTGGAAAGGATGTCCCTGTTTGTAGTGTGCAGAGGACATCTCTGGGTGGACAGTGGTGAAGATTTCTCTGGTGTGCACTGGAAGATGTCCCTGTGTTGCACAGTCATGAGGATGACCTTGTTGTGCACAGGAGGATGTTACTGTGGTGCACAGTAGGGAGGATGTCCATGTTTTGAACAGTGGGAAAGAACACCGCAGTGTTGGACATTGGTGAGGACAACCCTGTCGTGGACAGTGGGAAAACATCCCTGTGGTTGACAGTGGGGTTTACGTCTCTGTGGTAGATGGGGGAAGGTTGTCACTGTGGTGGATAATTTCGAGGATGTCCCTGTGGTGAACAATTGGAAAGACATCCCTTTGATGGACACTGGGAAGGACATCCCTGTGGTAGACAGTGGTCAGGATGTCCACATGATGGACTGTTGGAAGAACGTCCCTGTGATGGACATTGGGAAGGACATCCCTTTGGTGGATAGTGGAAAGAATGTCCCTGTGGTGGATAGTAAGAAGGACATGCCTGTTGTGGACAGTAGGGAGGATGTCCCTGTGCTGGACAGCAGGGAGCTCATCCCTGTGGTGGACAGTGAGAAAGACATCACTTTGGTGGACAGTGGAAAGGATGTCAATGTGGTGGACAGTGGAAAGAACATCCCTTTGGTGAACAGTGGAAAGGACATCCCTGTGGTGAACAGTGAGAAGGACATCCCTGTTGTGGACAGTGGGGAGGATGACCCTGTACTGGACAGTGGGTAGGTCATCCCTGTAGTAAACAGTGGTGAGGACGTCTCTATGGTGCAATGGAGAATGTCATTTTGGTGGACCATTGGAAGAATGTCCCTGTTTTGAAGAGTGCAGAGGACATCTCTGGTGTGGACAGGGGTGAAGATGTCCCTGTTGTGCACTGGAAGATGTTCCTTTGGTGCACAGTCATAAGGACGACCCTGTTGTGCACAGGAGGATGTCCCTGTGCTACACAGTGGGATGGATGTTCTTGTTTTGAACAATGGAAAAGAACACACCTGTGGTGGACATTGGTGAGGAAGCCCATGTTGTGGACAGTGGGGAAACATCTCTGTGGTGGATAGTGGGGTGGACGTCTTTGTGGTTCACGGTGTAAAGATGTCCCTGTGGTGAACAGTGCTGAGGACAACTCTGTGTTGGACATTGTTGAGAACATCCCTGTGGTGGACATTGGACAGGATGTCCCTGTGGCTGAGAGAGTGTAGGATGTTCCCATGGTGGACAGTGGGGAGGTGGTTTCTGTGGTGAACTGTGGGAAGGATGTCCTTGTGGTGGACAGTGGAAAGGACATCACTGTGGTGGACAGTAGATAGGACCTCCCTGTGGTAGACAGTATGAAGGATGTCCCTGTTGTGGAGAGTAAGAAGGACTTTTATGTTGTGGACAGTAAAAAGCACGTCCCTTCTGTGGACATTGGGAAGGACCTCATTGTGGTAGACAGTTGGAAGGACATCCATGTGGTGGACAGTGCGAAGGATATCTCTGTGGTGGACAGTGAAGAGAAACTCACTGTGTTGGACAGTTGGGATGACATCCTTGTGGTGGACCGTGAGAAGGATGTCATTTTGTGGAGAGTAGGGAGAACATTCCTGTGGTGGACAAGCAGAAGGAAGTGCCTATGGTGAACAGTGTGGAGGATGTCCCTGTGGTGGATAGTGGTAAGGACATTTCTGTGCTGGCCATTGATGAGGACGTCCCTGTGGTTGACAGTGGTAAGGATGTTTCTGTGGTGCACAGGAAAATGTTATTTTGGTGGACCATGGGAACGATGTCCCTGTTTTGGAGAGTGCAGATTACATCTCTCGGTTAGACAGTGGTGAGGACGTCTATGGTGTGCACCAGAAGATGTCCCTGTGGTGCACATTTGTGAGGACATCTTTCTTGTGCACAGGAGGATGTCCCTGTGGTGCACAGTGGGTAGGATGTCACTGTGGTTTACAGCATGAAGGACATCCCTTTGTTTGACAGTTGGGAGGAATATCCTGTAGTGGACTGTGGGAAGGATGACTCTGCGGTGGACATTGGTGAGAAAATTTCACTGTGGTGCACACTGAGGAGGACATTCCTGTGGATTACACTGTAGAGGATATCCGTGTGGGGGTCTATGGGGAGGACCTCCATGTGATCGATGGTGGGGAGGACCTCCCTGTTGTGGAGAGTGGGGTGGATGTCCATTTAGTCAACAGTTGGAAGGACGTCCCTGTGGTGGACCGTGGGAAAGACATTTCTTTGGATAACAGTGGGTAGGACATCCATGTTGTGGACAGTGGGGAGGACCTCCCTGTGGTGGACAGTAGGAAGGATGTCCCTTTGGTGGATATTGGTGAAGATGACCATGTGGTGGACAGTTTTATGGATGTCATTGTGGTATACAGGAGGGCATCCCTGTGGTGGACAGTGGGGAGGACCTCTCTCTGATGGACAGTCGGGAGAAAATCCCTGTGGTGGACAGTGTGTAGAACATCCCTGTATTGGACAGTGTGGAGGACATCCCTGTGCTAAACTGTGGGAATAATGTCCTTTTGTGGACAGTGGGAGGATGTCCATGTTGTGGATAAGGGGAGTACGTCCCTATGGTGGACAGTGGGGAGGACCTGCCTATGGTGGACATGTGTATGATGTCTCTGTGGTGGTCAGTGGGTTGGACATCCCTGTTTAACATGTGGAGGTATACATCCCTGTTTAACATCTTTGTGGTATACAGTTGGGAGGACTTCTCTGTGGTGGACAGTGGGAAGAATGTCCCTGTGGTTTAAAGTTGAAAGGAACTATCTGTGGTGTACAATGGGAATGATGTCCCTCTGGTGGACATTGGAGAGGATGTACCTTTGGTGGACAGTGGAAACGATGCTCTATGGTGGACAGTGGGAATACTGTCCCTGTAGTGGAGAGCACGAAGGACTTCTGTGGTGGACAGTGGGAAGGACATCCCTGTTGTGGACAGTAAAAGGATGTCCCTTTTGTGCACATTGGGAAAGATGTCTGTCTGGTGAACAGTGGGAAGAACATCCCTGTGGTGGACAGTGGTGAGGACATCTCTGTGGTGGACTGTGAGGGAGGAACTCCTTGGGGATGACAGGTGGGAGGATGTCCCTGCGGTGGACAGTGGGTAGGACCTTTCTGTTGTGGACAGTGGGATAGACGTCCTTGTGGAGGACAGTGGGGAGTACATCCCTGTTGTGTACAAAGGAATGGATATTTCTGTAGTGGACAGTTGGGAACATATTTGTGTGGTGGACAGTTATGAAGACGTACCTGTTGTAAAAATTGGGAAGGAAGTCCTTTTCATGGACAGCGAAAGGATGTCCATGTGGTGGACAATGGGAAGGATGTCCCTCTTGAGGACAGTGAGAAGGTTTTCCCTGTGGTGGATAGTAAGTAGGACGTCCCTGTGGTGGACAGTGGGGAGGACGGGTTTTTTTTTGCCCAAATGAGAGGACATTACTGTTTTGGACAGTGTGAAGGACATCCCTGTAGTGGACATGGGTAGGATGTCTCTGTTGTGGACAGTTGGGGAGGACATCCTTGTGGTAGACAGTGGGGAAGATATCGCTGTGGTGGACAGTGGGAAGAATGTCCCTGTGGTTGACAGCAGAAAGGACCTCTCTGTGGTATACAATGGGAAGGATGTCCCTCTGGTGCACATTGGAGAGGATGTACCTGTGGTGGACAGTGTAAAGGACTTTCTATGGTGGACAGTAGGAAAAGTGTCCCTGTGGTGGAGATCAGGGAGGACCTCTCTGAGGTGGACAGTGGGAAGGACATCCCTGTTGTGGACAGCAAAAGGATGTCCCTTTTGTGCACAATTGGGGAAGATGTCCCTCTGGTGAACAGTGGGAAGGACTTCCCTGTGGTGGACTGTGGGGGAGGAACTCCTTGGGGTATATAAGTTGGGAGAGATGTCCCTGTGGTGGACAATGGGTATGACATCCACGTTTTGGACAGTGTGTTGGACCTGTCTATGGTGGACAGTGGGAAGGATGTCCCTGTGATGGACAGTGGGGAGGACATCCCTGTGGTGAACAGTGGTGAGGACCTATCTGTGGTGCACTGGAGAACATCCCTTTGGTGAACCATGGAAAGAATGTCCCTGTTTTAGAGAGTGCAGAGGATATCTCTGGGGTGGACAGTGGTGAAGACGTCCCTGTTGTGCAGTAGAAGATGTCCTTGTGGTGCACAGGCATGAGTACTATCCTGTTGTGTACAGAAGGATGTCCCTGTGGTGCACAGTGGGGAGGATGTTCCTGTTTTGAACAATGGGAAAGAACACCCCTGTGGTGTACATTAGTGAGGACGCCCCTGTTGAGGACAGTGGGGAAACATCTCTGTGGTGGACAGTGGCATGTACGTCTTTGTGGTTGACAGGGGAAAAAATGTTCCTGTGATGAAGAGTGCTAAGGACAACACTGTGTGGGGCATTGGTGAGTACATCCCTGTGGCGGACATTGGGCAGGATGTCCCTGTGGCTGAGAGAGTGTAGGACATTCCCGTAGTAGACAGTGGGGAGATGGTTTCTGTGGTGGACAGTTGGAAGGATGTCCTTGTGGTATACGGTGAGGAGGACATCCCTGTGGTGGACAGTGGAAAGGACAGCATTGTGGTGGACAGTAGATAGGACCTCCCTGTGTTAGGCAGTGGGAAGGTTGACACTGTGGTGGACAGTGAGAAGGACATTTATGTTGTGGACATTAAATTGACGTCCCTTTTGTGGACATTTTAAAGGACCTCCTTGTGGTGATCAGTGGAAAGGATACCCCTCTGGTGGACATTTGGGAGGATATCCCTGTGGTGGACAGTTGGAAGGACATCTCTGTGGTGGACAGTGAAGAGCAACTCTCTGTGATGGACAGTTGGGATGACATCCCTGTGGTGGACAGTGGGAAGGATGTCTTTTTTTGGAAAGTGGGGAGGACATCCCTGCTGTGGACAGTCAGATGGATGTCCCTGTGGTGAACAGTGTGGAGGATATCCCTGTGGTGGACAGTGGTAAGGACATCCATGTGCTGGATAGTGATGAGGACATCCCTGTGGTGGACAGAGGTGAGGACGTTACTGTGGTGCACAGGAAAACCTTATTTTGATGGACCTGTGGGAAGGATGTCCCTGTTTTGGAGAGTGCAGAGGATGTCTCTGGTGGACAGTGGTGAGGAAGTCTATGGTGTGCACCGGAAGATGTCCCTGTGCTGCACATTCATGAGGATATCCCTGTTGTGTACAGGAGGATGTTCCTCTGGTACACAGTAGGGAGGAGGTCCCTGTGGTTTACAGTGGGAAAGACATCCCTGTGTTTGACAGTTGGGAGGAAATCCCTGTGGTGGATTGTGGGAAGAACGACTCTGCGGTGGACATTGGTGAGAGAATTTCACTGTGGTGGACAGTGGGGATGATGGCCTGATGGACATTGGGGAGGACGTTCCTGTGGTGCACAAGAAAACATCACTTTGGTGGACAGTGGGAAGGATTTCCCTGGAGTGGAGAGTGCAGAGGACATCTCTATGGTGGACAGTGGTAAGAACATTTCTGTTATGCACAGAAGAATGTCCCTGTGGTGCACAGTGGAAAGGATGTTCCTGTGGTGAACAGTGGGAAGGATGTTCCTGTGGTTAACAGTGTGAAGGCAACCCTGTGGTGGACAGCAGAAAGGACCTCTCTGTGCTGGACAGTGGTAAAGATGTCCCTAGGATAGACAGTGGTGAGCATGTTTCTGTGGTGGACAGTGGAAAGGACGTGCCTGTTGTGGACAGTGGTGAGGACCTCACTGCCATAGTGATTGGGAAGGGAGTCCCTGTGGTGAACAGTGGAAAGGATGTTTCTATGTTGTACAGTGGAGAGGACCTCCTCATGGTGTAAAGTGGAAAGGACGTCATAGTGGTGGACAGTGATGAGGATGTTTCTGCAGTGGACAGTGTTGAGGAAGTTTCTCTGGTGCAATGGAAAATGTCCCTTTGGTGGACAGTGGAAAGTACATCTCTGTGGTGGACAGTAGAGAGAAACACACTGTTGAGGACAGTGCGAAGAACATTTATGTTGTGGAGAGTGGAAAGGAGGTCCCTGTTGTCGATATTGGGAAGGAACTCCTTGTGGTGAACAGTGGGAAGGATATCCCTCTGCTGGACAATGGGGAGGACATCCCTGTGTTGAACAGAGGGAAGGACATCCCTGTGGTGGACAGTGAAGAGGACTTTTCTGTGTTGGACATTTGGGATGACATCCCTGTGGTGAATAGTGGGAAAGACGTTTCTTTGGTGGATAGTGGGGAGTATGTCCCTGTTCTGGAGAGTTCAGAGGACATCTCTGGGGTGGAGAATGTTGCTGACATCCCTGGTGTGCAAAGGAGGAGGTCCCTGTGGTGCACAGTAGTGAGGATATCCCTGTTGTGTACAGAAAAATGTCCCTGTTGTGCAAAGTGGGGAGGATGTCACTGTGGTGGACAGTGGGCAGGATATCTCTGTGGTGGACAGTTGAAAGATGTACCTTTGGTGCACAGTGGGAAGAGTGTCCCTTTGGTGGACAGTGGGAGGGACATCCCTGTGGTAGACAGTGGGTAGGTTGTTCCTGAGGAGGGCAGTGGGTAGAACACTCTGTGGTGGACAGTGGGAAGGACATCCTTGTTGTGGACAGTGGGGAGAATATTTCTGTGGTGGACAGTTGAAATGACATCCCTGTAGTGGACAGTGGAGAAGACCTACATGTGGTGGAGATTGGGGAGGACCTTTCTGTGGTAGAGAGTGGGTAGGACATCCCTGTGATGGACAATGGAAAGAACATCCCTGATGTGGACAGTGGGGAGGACGTCCCTATGGTGGACAGTGGAAAGGACATCACTTTGTACAGTAGAGTGGAACTTCCTGTGGTGGACAGTGGGAAGGATGTCCCTGTGTTGGATTGTGGGAAGGACATTTATGTTGTGGACTGTGGGAAGAACATCTCTGTTGTGAACATTGGGAAAGACCTCCTTGTGGTAAACTGTGGGAAGAGTGTACCTCTTGTGGACAGAAGGGAGGACGTCACTTAGGTGGATATTGGGAAGGACATCCCTGTGGTGGATAGTGGGGAGGACCTTTCTTTTGAGGACAGTGGTAAGGACATCCCTGTGGTGGACAGTAGAGAGGACCTTTCTGTGGTGAACAGTGGGAAGAAGGTCCATGTGTTGGACAGTGGGGAGGACATTTATGTTGTGTATTGTGGAAAGGACGTCCATGTTGTGGACATTGGGAAAGACCTCCGTGTGATGGACAGTGGGAAGCATTTCCCTCTCGTGGACAGTGGGGCGAAACTCCATGTGGTCGACAGTGGGAAGGACGTCTCTGTGGTGGACATAGGAGAGGATATCATTTAGTCAACATTGGGAAGTACGTTCCTGTTGTGGACAGCAGGGTGTACCTTTCTGTGGTGGACAGTGGGAATTACATGCCTGTTGTAGACAGTGTGGAGGACTTCCCTTTGGAGGACAGTGGAAAGGACATCCCTTTGGTGCACAGTAGAGAGGACTTCCCTGTGGTGGACAATGGGAAGGATGTCCCTGTGGTGGACCATGGAAAAGACATGCCTGTTGTGGACAAGTTGGAGGACATCCCAGTGGTGGACAGTGAAAGGACATCCCTTTGGTGGACAGAAGAGAATTCCCTGCGGTGGACCATGAGGAGGAGGTCCCTGTGGTGGTCATTCAAAGGACATATATGTTGTGGACTGTGGGAAGGACGTCCCTGTTGTGTACATTGGGTAAGACCTCCTTGTGGTGAACAGTGGGAATGTGTCAATCTGTTGGACATTGGGGATGAACTACCTGTGGTGGACAGTGGGAAGGATGTCCTTGTGGTGGAGAGAGGAGAGGTCATCACTTAGGTGGACAGTGGTAAGGACATCCCTGTGGTGGACAGTGGGAAGGATGTCTCTGTTGTGAACATATGAGAGGACATCATTTATTGGACATTGGGATGTACGTT